>NW_027210749.1:380000-505000 GCF_029030835.1 Brachyistius frenatus
TCCGTCTCGGCTCACCTCCACCGTCAGCACCTCCTCTCCTTCCTGCCGGGGAGTCATCCGGATGAGGACCGAGCTGTCGGCCGTCTCGGCCACGGTGTCGTCCCCGTCGTCCGGCAGCGCGAGCCGCGGGATCGGGGAACGCCGGTGCATCGGGGACGGAGGCGGGACCGGAGAGATGGAGGGCGGGGCCTGAAAGACGTAAACAAAGATCGTTTAATTGCAGCTCCGAGTCCTTCTTCCTCTCATCGTCTATCCTTCCTTCAAGCAGCCGTACCTGCCCGTCGCCCTCCGACGGCTTGTAGGCCAGCTTCAGCTTGGCGAAGGTTCCGTCGATGCCGGCCTGCTCCGTCAGCTTCAGCGCCGCCTTGAACATCTTGGGCGTGTCCGGTCGCGGCGGGATCACCGGCACCGCCTCTTTGGCCTCCTTCTCGTCCGGCTTGACGTCCTTCGTCAGCATCTTCCTGCACGAACACAGAAACATGACGGAGACAAGCTTTCCTTCACGAGAACCGTTTCCCCCGGGCAGCACCACCACCGCCGCCACCACCAGCACCACCGCCAGCACCGCTCGATCTGGTGTCTGCCGCGGCACACCATGGTGTTACCGAGCAGATGAAGCCAGGAGGATCACGCCGCTGATCTGACCCGATTCTCAGGGGACAAAGTAGAACAAACCGGCGTGAGCTGATTAGAGGCGAGCGTAATCCCGTCCAGGACACACGAAGACAAAGAGGAAGAAGACGACGGCGGAGAGGAGCGTTTCTGGAAAACCTCCCGACTGCCGTGTTCGTCGAGGAGCCGCGACCGAATCTGCCGGTTTGTTCGTTGTCGGAATTCAGCTTCACACGTCGACTCGGCATTTTTTAATATCAAACCACCTTCATGACTTCTGATGTAATAATATAATAAAATTAGTTTGTGCTTTTGCTCCCCTTTAATTTCCTCACATGGTTTTCTGTATATTTTCAATAACGATCCAATGTTTCCTCAATAATCCAGTGGCGCCCTCTAGTGGCAGAAAAACAACATGCAGCGAACGAGGCTGTTTGCTTTGAAAGTAGATTCTGTTTTAGGTTTTTTGTGGCCAAAATAAAATATAAACAAATAATGACACAAACAAATTCTAGATTTAAAGCAGTTTTCATGCATTTCTGTCAGTTAGTGATAGAAATATTTTATCCTGTCTCTCAAAAGTCTCAAAATGTACTTTTACTGGTTTCCAAACACCTTATTGACTTCTGATGTAATAATATAATACAATTATTTTCTGCTTTTTCTCAGCTCCCCTTTAATCTCCTCACAAGTTTTTTTTTTTTCGTCAATAACTGTTTGAACGATCCAATGTTTAAAAAAAAAAAAAAAAAAAAAGATCCGCTGGCGCCCTCTAGTGGCAGAAAAACAACAGGCTGTTTGCTTTTAATGCTGTTTTTGTTTTTTTTGTGGCCAAAATAAAATAAAAACAAATAGACCAAAAAATTTGACTTAAACTTTTTTTTTCTTTTTTTTAAGTTTTAGAGCAGTTTTCATGGTTTTCTATCAGTCAGTGATATAAATATTTTATCATGTCTCTCAAAAAGTCTAAAAATGTACTAAAGGTATAAAATGTGACAGTGTTTATTCTGCGTTACACGTCGACTCCGCTACATTTTAAAGGGAATTTCCAAACTCTTTCCTGTCTGTCAACGTTCAACTTTATAATAAAGGCAAAAAAAACTAAACAAATATGAGGCGGTTTTGACCTAAAGACATAAAAAAATATATATATATATATATTTTTTTTTTTTAAATTAAAAAGTACATCCATGACTTATAATGATGATCAGTCTGGTTCTTATACTCAGTAAAGAAAAGTAAATGTATTTTTAAACGTGTCCCAGGACTGGGCGACCCGTTTAAAGGGGCCTCGAAAGGGTCGGTTCGAATAATAAAAACAGGTCTTACTTGGCCTTCTTGCGGAGCAGTTTCTGGGACTCGGGGTAATTCACCAAGATGGCCGCCAGGTCCTTCTTATCCAGGATGAAGAGGTTGGCGAATCCGTGCGCCTTCACGTTGGCCGTGCGTCGGTTGCCTCCGCCTCCCGCCAGCAGACTGACCAATCAGAGACAACTTTAAACGGTTGTATAACTTTTTGAAGTCTGTCGTCAGAACACGGTGACGTGTTTGGCAGACCGAACGAACAAACAAACAAACAAACGAACGAACGAACGGCGTGGTTGATTTGGTAAACACACACCCGCTGCCCCACATACGGCTTTTTTAATTGGCTCATAGGATGAGAGGAAAGCAGCTCTGACCTGATCTCCCCGAACACCGAGCCGGCTCGGATGGTGACGAACACCGTCTCCAGGTCGGGACCGCCCACCACCTGCACCTCCCCCTGCTTGATGATGTACATCTCCCTACCGATCTCACCCTGACACACACACACACACACACACACACACACACACACACACACACACACACACACACACACACACACGCGCGCGCGCGCACACACACACACACACACACACACACACACTGTCAACACAGGCGGTAGCTCGGTAACACCTCCACCAGCTTCACCTTTGTGTGTGTGTGTGTGTGTGTGTGTGTGTGTGTGTGTGTGTGTGTGTGTGTGTGTGTGTGTGTGTGTGTGTGTGTGTGTGTGTGTGTGTGTGTGTGTGTGTGTGTGTGTGTGTTCTCACCTTTTTACAAACAAAGTCTCCCGGCAGGTAAACGACAGAACACACACACACACACACACACACACACACACACACACACACACACACACACACACACACACACACACACACACACACACACACACACACACACACACCAACATTTTTTTTTTTTTGAACAAATGTGTAGAAATCCATCAGCTGTTTGTTGTTGTTGTTTTTCTTTGTTTCTGACCTGAAACAAGGCGACTTTGCTGACGATGGTGTAGTTGACGTCCACGGCGATGTCCAGACGCATCTTATCAGGAAGCTGCATCAGCAGCTCCTGTTCATCTGCAGAGGGAAACACTCACTGTAACCCTGAACTCAACGCGAGACGTTCAGGGACCACGCCGCTGCAGCTCCATCGGATTACTTCAAGTACCAACTTTTGTCGACACCTCCTGACGTTTCCAAACACGTCTGAATTGTTTTCATACTGGATAATTATATTTATCCATTAATGACGTGAACATGGAGATTCTTGAAATGTTTTAACTGAATTATCAACTGCCTGATGAGGGAATAAATACTTAATCACTTCCTGTGATAATAATCATGCTGCACTTCTAATCTTTTTTTAAATTTATTTATTGAACTCAGCGAACCATGAGGCTAAAAGTTACAAAAATAAATCTTAAAAGCTGCGAATCTTTCCAGAACAGACAGTCTGTGAAATATAGAAACAACGACTAAATCAGCCTTTCAAAATAAGAGCTTTAGATGCTGTTTAATTCATGTTCATTCAACACATAGGCCTGCTGGATGAAACAAACAAAGAGACGTCTCTGACAACTGGATAAACTTTCTGTAGCATGCAGCAATAAAAAAATCACTTCCTTTGATAATAAGCATTTCATTAGAACATTTTATTGTGAAAGCCACATTTTCCACAAACCCCGCCACTTCCTGTTTTTGGCACTTGTGCCGGTTTTATTTGGAGTTTTGTCTGAAAATATTAACTTTCTGCCGCTTGATAGTTTCAGCACAGCTTCTGCTCACAACATTTTATTGCGAAAAAAAAAAATCGTGGGAATTTAAGAATAAATTGCAAGCTCCTGCAAATATTGCGCAATTTGCTTGAATTTCGAATATGGATATCCAGCCGGAGGCTCCTTACCCAGCATGCCCTGGATCTTCCAGGTGTAGTCGTACCAGGTCTTGATGCGGTTCTGGACGTCTCGGGGGATGTTGTAGGAGTTCATGTACTTCACCGTGCTGTCCATGCAGGCCCGGTAGAAGTTCTCACCGCTCGTCGCCGCTCCGACGACGTCTCTCATCTGAGAACGGAGAGAAAAAAAATCAAACCAAAAAATGATACCGAGAAGGATCCAGAACTCCTGAAGGAGCAGAGAGAGAGAGCGGCGACCGACCTGCCCGATCATGATGGAGAAAGCGAAGACGCCGACGAAGTAGTTGATGAGCTGGAAGGTGATCTCGAAGACGGTGGTCGGGTCCGGCAGCCCTCCGATGGTGATCAGCGTCTTCACGGCGAAGTAGTAGCAGCGGATGTAACTGTGGGGAAACAGAAAAAAAAAATCATTTTTCACAACCCGTTGGCACCAATTCCATCTTCTTTGTGTGTAATGAACATCGAGGACCCTTTAAAATCAGATTTTTGTGTGCTTAAACATAAAGGAAGTTGTTTTTATTTTTGTACGTTAGATTCATTTTTCTTGTTTGCAGGATTGTTCTTGTTGGTTGTAGTCAGAGAGAAAACAAGTTAAAACTGTTTTACAGGATATTTTCTTTGAATTTCTGCCTGGAAAAAAAGACCTGAGGAAAAACTGAACAAATGTGGGCTCTCCATTGCAAGTTTATGTTGTTTAATTAAATTAAATTAAATTAAATTAAATTAAATTAAATTAAATTAAATTAAATTAAATTAAATTAAATTAAATTATATTATTGAATTCTATTGAATTCTATTTTATTAGTATATATTGTGCATGTTTAAATTTTTTATATTTATACTATTACTACCTCTATCTTTATTCAGAAATTTGTATTGCCCCCATGCGGGATCAATAAAGTCTGTCTGTCTGTCTGTCTGTCTGTCTGTCTGTCTGTCTGTCTGTCTACGTCGGGTCTCTTACGCGTTGCCTTTTCCGTTGTAGACCCACTTGGTGGACCCGAGTCCTTCGTAGTCGGAGCCCCAGTAGAAGAGGCAGGCGTTGATGTGCAGAGAGTACAGCAGGTACATGGAGGTTCGAATCACCCTGACGCACGGCAACAAAAACAAAAACATAACAACAAAAAGCACACAGACACATTAAATCATTACGTGGTGTTCCTCAAAGGTCGATGTTGGGGCTCAGACTTTTTCAATTTAATGTTGGCTTCTGTTTGTTATAGCAGCATTTGTAGTGACGCAGATGATGCTTGTCAATCATTCATTTGGACTCAACGATGAACTGAACAGATTTTCGGGTGAGGACAAGTCGGAGGTCAAGGTCACTGTGCAGTAACGAGGAAATCTATCGTAATCTTGTGCTCACACAGAGTTCGCACCTCCCCGGTGAAAAATTATGTGCACAATGTCGTAATGAAAAAATGTAGGACACACCTGGCCTGGTAGACATGAGAGAAACAGCACCTCCTGATGGTAGTTTGGTAGTTTTTGCGTACATTTTGTTGTGTGACTGCTGTTTTAATGAAGATCTCACCTGTAGATGTATGCTTTCTTCATCACAGCCTCCATTCTGTCGTTGAACTCAAAGAAGACCATGTACTGAGAGAGAAAAACAACCGTCAGCTAAAAATGTTTTTTTGTTTTTTGTTTTTTGTTTTTTAAATTAGACCGTCTACATGTGATTAACGAGAAACGTCCCGACCTTCAGCAGACGAGGGAATCTCAGCAGAGAGTTCACGCCGGTGAAATAGTAAAATACCTCCATGGGAAACAGGCTGATGACGTCCATCTGTAAGCAAAAACTCTTATCAGTGGAAAAACAATATTACTGAGACACTTAATCAATTGATCTGATTTCCAATGGAAATACAAACATCTACAAGGACCAGGATGTAGGGACAACAGAGAAACTCTGAATTTGTGTTTTAAAAGGTGTACAGTCTTTTAAAATCATTGGAAAAACTTTGTAAGCATACAAATATTTGTGGTTTCTAACCGAGCGGCGACCAGCAGTGACGTCACCCGTCGGCCGTTATGAATCCTCCAGTTCAGATTCTGTCCGTCACCATCTTTACTAGTTCTGAACGGTTTGGAGCAGGAAGTGACCATATTTGGACGAGCTGGGGGAGGAGCCAGCGGTGGATCTGACCGATCTGATTGGAAACCTGACGATACTACGTCCCGCCCACCGATAGCTGTAACCTGACTGCACCACAGGCCTGTCAATCAAACAGACGCTCCCCCAAAAACAGGTCTTCTTGAATCTTCTTTTCTCATGAATGACATATTTCACGTTATTATTAAAGCTGCGTCAACGCCTTCACTTATGCCGGGACCACACTGCACGATATATATTTTGTCTTTCATGATGGTCAGATCAAGCAATCAAAGTGTAGTAAACTAGTAAACACGTATGACCCACGTTAAATTCGTGTGTCATCGGGGGAGGAGGGTCAAGAAGTTGTCAATCATGGCCACAAAAGACACCATGACTGATGCACTAATGCTAGCGTTCGACATATGTCGAACCAGACGGGGCGAATCTCACCGCAAAGATTTTAGCCGATGACTAAATCCCATTAAAATCGAGATAATTCGTTGTAGTTTGAGTATTTTTGGTGTCCAAAGGAGGAGTAACGGTTGTTAAAGAAATACATGAATTAACGTCAAAATCGACATTATTGCGTATTCTATTTCTTTATCGTCGTAAGAGAGAGAAAACAAAGTCACAACTGATTCTTCAGGCTCTCACCTTAAATCTCTCGGTGGTCATGTAATTCTCTCTCATGTCCTTTTTATCACACTGTAAAAAAAAAAGAAGAAGAAATTCCAGGTCAAAGATGTTGTTGTTGTTGTTTTTCTCAAAGATGAATTTCATTTTTGGGGTTTTTGAAATTTCCGCTGACCACGATGTCTCCTCCGCGGACGAACTGCAGCCTCGGCTGGAAGACGAGGATGTCCAGGATATAGATGAAGTCGCAGCTGTAGTCGGCCAGCAGCCACAGGTGGATGTTTTCGGGGGTTTGGTAGGGGAACGCCCAGCGGACGGGGATCAGCCACATGTTCCAGTTCCACGCCGCCACCACGAAGAACAGCCAGATGACGTAGATGATATCTGTGGAGGGAGTTCGCGACAACGTCTGTGATCATCACGCGTGACTGAGAGGCGGCGAGCCGTCGGTTTAGAGCGGCCGGAGGCGGAAAAACATCGTCGGGAAGATACTTTACGTTCTTACTGTATTATATATACTGAATTATATCAAAACTTATATGAAAATTACAAATATGAGAATTATGAGAAAGAAGTAAAACTAAAAGATAATATCAGAACATCATTTTCTGATTTTGTCGTTAAATTTTGATGTTACGGAGGAATCCTGTTCACTGACCGGTGAACGGGTCGATGCTGGAGGGGAAGCGGTACGACATGATGGCTCGGAGCCAGTCGGGCATCGGAGGAAGTTTCATTGTGGGGAATTTCACCGGCTTTCCCAGGAATTCAAATTGGAACATCGACTCTTCGTCTTCTTCTTCTTCTTCTTCTGCCGCCGCGTCGTCCTTCTTCTCCTCTGCTGGAGGCGGGGGAGGCGGCGGAGGTGGAGCTTTGGTCGGGGCTGCAGGAAAAAGGCCATTATTATTCATTATTATTATTAATAAACTGATGTCTGATGGTATGTGGTCAAAGCATTTAAAATACTTGCATATCATAATAAAAGATGGTTTTGTGAAGCTCTGTTACTTTTACGACTCTTTGAGCCCATTATTGGTTCTGCAAGTTCAGAAAATTAAAAAAAAGATGAGAACTAAAATGATATGTAGTCTGGTTATTGTAATAATTAGCGATTACATATCAGTCATTCTTTATTTGGTAGTCAGTTTGTAAAATAATAGAAATTTGTGTCCTTGCAATTTTTGCCGAACTCTACAATTTTAAGGAAAAATAAATTACTTAAAAGTCGACATATTGCATCATTTTGTACAAAAGCCACTGCAAAAATTTACATTTCTGATTGTACCATAAGAAAAAAAAATCTCAGTGAAATCCTAAAAGGACTGACAAACTTTCATTTCAGAGAGAACTCCACTAATCATCAAGATAATAATAATAATCAAGATTCATCTGGTGACCTGCTGGAGGGGCCCCGACCCTCAGGTTGGGAACCAGGGAACTTAAACTTGCAATAAAACGAGCTTCAACTTCTTCTCGTAAAAACCACGGACGTACAGGCTGAAGGACTTTCTTCCTCGGACTCGTCCGGGTCCAACAGCCGCTCCTTCAGCCGCTCTGTCCGACCTTTGAACAGCCTGACGAGCTCGCTGAGGCGGTCCTGGATCAGCACGCTGCCGACGCTGGCGGCCGACAGCGGACGCGTCCTGCGGGGCGACAAAACGGGGCGGTGAGCATGAAGCTAAAAAACACAAGTTTAATCGGCCTGGAGGTTTTTCTACCTGTTAAAAAGTTTTTTGTTTTTTTTTCCTTCCAGTTTTCTCATGTGGGAATTTCTGATTTTTTTTTTTTTAATTTTTTTTTTTTATCATTTTCCTCCAAAATTTTACATAACATTTGATTTAATTCCTTCTATTACCATCACCACCAGCGTCTAAACCCCCGAGGGGTCCTCCTCCATAATTTGTTTTCCATTTTGTTCGCTCAAATCGAGACTCTCCTGATTGAAACACCGAGAAGTGACGGAGGTGTGTGTGTGTGTGTGTGTGTGTGTGTGTGTGTGTGTGTGTGTGTGTGTGTGTGTGTGTGTGTGTGTGTGTGTGTGTGTGTGTGTGTGTGTGTGTGTGTGTGTGATTTCTCTCACTGGTCGTCCGCCGTCAGCAGGTCTCCTTGACTGAACCAGTTCTTCAGGCCGGTGGCCTTCAGCAACTCGCTGTCCTCCTCGTCTGCAAGCACATCACAGGCAGAGCTGGAGACACGAGGTCATTATGAAGATGAAATAAACATAGAAGGATAAAAAGCTCCAAATTTGTACTGAAATACAGGTAACGTGTAACCGGGCAGGTTTTCATCACACACAGACACAAAGTCAATAAATCCTTCATGATTTTAAGATATTCTGCATAAATATGACTTCGTTCTTTCTGTGAAAACACATTCAACAGGAAGATTTTACAGATTGTTTTTTAACATTAGAGCCAACTTTGTGCTCGTTCTGTCAAATGTGGACAAGGAGAGTTTAAAGACGGTTTCAAACATTAAAAAAAAAAAGGAAATAATCAATTCAAAGACAAAATATAATAAAACAGTAAAAATAATAGATAAAATGCAGTTTTTAAACTGATTTAAATAAATAATACTGATATAAAATAATTTAATGCTGATTTGAATTCCCGGGCTGACTGTACATTTTCACATATTTGTAAAGTGTGCAATTTTTGTTCTTTTTTTACAACAAATTCAATCCTCATGCCTCATTTAAACGATCACGTTGCGTATTGTTGATTTGTTTTGGGTCAGGTGAGTTTAGCGGAACTTAAATTGTCATTTTACTTCAGGTTTTAATTGTTGTGTACTACAGCGCCCTCCTCAGGCCCGTCAGCAGCGGCGTACGTCGACGTCTGTCACCTGAACTCTGGGATCGTCCGAACGGCGGACTCCGGTTCCGGGGTCGTGATAATTTGCGGGATGTTCAGGCTTTTTCCCAGCTGCACGTCCCGATCCACATCCTCCACCTTCACCATCGGCGCTCCAGCTAAACTTTTCTTGCAGCTCCCTGAGGACCAGACCAGAAAAACAGCTGTTGGAGGTCAGGTGACGTTTTTTTGTACGAACTAACCGCAATCGCTGGTGTGTGGACGTCGGCGTCTACGGTTCGTTTCCATGTGAAAATAAGTTTCTCATTAAACAAAAATGAGGTCTGCATCATGAAAAACAAGCTCTCGGATGTATTTGAAATTTTTAAGATGTTAATACTTGAAAATAAGACATTTTTAACTTTTTTTTTTTTATGTTAAGTAAAAGTATCCTGTAACCACAGCACTTTCATATATCAACCTTAAGTTTGGTTCCCTTGTGGACTGATTTTTTTCTGAAACCTGTGGAATAATTTCTGCCATCCATCCAACAAGAAAAAAAACTAACTTAATGAAATGACTTGTAAAAAAAAGACTCCTTTTATGAATATTAAAAACTCTCCCGACAATTCTTTGTTTGCTTTCAGATAATTTTCCACAGCTGCTTTTTTGGATGCGCTTCCACATTTTATGTGTTCAGGCTGTTTTCGATTATGAGGCATTTTTTGGGGGTTAAACTCTCAACAATGTGGTTTAGATGCTGCGGTTAAAAAAAGAGAAAATAGCCCGAAAGACCTCCTGACGTTGAGCCCCCACCGTACATGAGTCTCATTATTTCTCTTGAGCACCCAAAACCTAAAAAGCTCTCAGAAGCTGAAATAACAAGCTGGTAAATCAATTAAAAAAGGATTTTTCTTAAGCTAAAATTTCCACAGTATTCTGTGGTATCAGCTTGAACTCAACATCTTTTGCGTTTTAACTGTTCAGCTCATTAAAAAAGCCAATTTTTCCATTTTGATCTTTTATACACTGAAAAATCATTTAATAATGAAAATATTTGCACTGCTCTTCTATGACGTAATAATACGACATTCTCGGTGGTTTTCTGTGTTAATAACTTAAAGCACTTTCATAAAAACAAACTTTACAACGAATGATCTCAATATAAACACAGAGGGGCCAAAAGATGGAGGATAGAAAAGTCATCATATCTTATATGTCGTTTTTAAGTGTTACAAAATTCTGTTGAATTTGATTACGTAGTTAATGTGGCGTAAACCTTTGTTGCCTGTTGGACGAAGGGATCAGCGCACAGCAAAGAAAGCCTAAAAACAAGCAAAAAACAAGCACCTCCATGAAGGTCACCTGAAGCGTGGTTGGCTGGCGGCGGACGGCGAAGCGGAGCAGAGCAGCAGGGCAGCAGAGCATGATGGGTAAATGATGTTTGTGGAGGTATGAGGGACGTCTGGGGACGCCTTGAGTTGTGGTTTTTTTCTTTGGCACTTCAAAGGTTTTTCGAGCTACGATAAAAAAAAGTTGAGGGCCTACGAGGTTTTTGTCTCTAAGGGTCCGCTGCTGGAGGATGGTCGGGGGGGTTAAAGCTGCTGAGGCTGGGGGTGGGGGTGGGAGGGTCTGAAGAAGACGATGACGCTCATGATGAACTCGAGCGCCAGCTCGGGGAAATAAAACAGGTGTCTGACGAAGGAATGGAAACGCTTGAGCGACATCTTTCTGCAGCTGCCCAGACACTCGTCGGCGAGAAGCATTCGAAGCAGGAATGTCTTTATCGTGGAGCAAATGTCAAGAACTGGACGGAAAAAACAATCAGCGACAAGTTGAGAACTTTTACTTGTTTTAACTGATACGTACGTTAACACGACCAAGACCAAGACCACACACACAATCTCACTTCTGAACAATAAACAAAGTTGAGCCAGAAATGAAAGAAACTAAATCTTTGGAAAACACAGATTTGTGTTGCTCCTTTTGGGCTAAAAAGGACTTTTTCAGCTCTCACCTCCACTTCCACCTTCTGCAGCTGCGCTGGTCTGAGGAGAAACGAGAGAAAGAAATAACAGATTGAAAATTCCTGCTACGCCTTGAAAAAAGACGGGGAGTGTTATAATGTAAATATACCGTGAGTCTGTCAGTTGTCATAGTAACGTAAAATGTGGTTGAGAGCTGCCGAAAAAGGCAATAAGTGAGCCATCAACAGGGAGGATGTTTCAAGGAATTAAACGTGACGTTTTATCACAATGCGCGATTCAGTAATGAACTCGTATTGTCAATTGATCCGTCTCCACGACAAGCTGACCAAACTCCACCTTCGCTGATGAAGACTATAATTCAACTGAAAGCTCTTGAGCAGGTGTTTTCAACCAGCAGATCGCGACCTATCCGGTAGATCGAGGTCGGACTTTTGAGTTAGTTTCTGGAACTTTCTGTCTTGGCTTTCTGAGATTTGAGTAGAAGATTTATGTTTTTGACGTAATCCACAGAGATTAATCCAAAATTTACTTGGTTTTTTGGGGGTTATAAAAAGAGCTGCAGAGAATTGCTTTAAAACACTGATTGAAGCTTCCTGTGCTATCTGGCACTGACATGTTAGCAGCAGATCTTTCAAGTCTTGGAAGTTGGAGTAGGAGACCCTGGTTCTGGTTCCTGGTCCGGATAGAACCATCTGGTCCGGGTGCTGAAACTTGGTAACTACGAGAACCGACTTACCCCTCAAATATATTCCATTATTTGCCATGTTTTTACAAGACAATCAACGATATTCACCTCCTCTGTTCATGGTCATGATATTTTGACTAATCAGCGCTTCAGAAGAAAAACCACCAGGTAGCCAATCAGAAGACAGGAAGCTCTTCAACAGCAGTGTGAAGAAATGTTTCTTGGATGAAGTGCTTTGTGGACCGTTTCACCTGATCCATGGTGGCGGGCGACGGACTCGGCAGGTCTCTCCTCTCCGACCCCGGCTCGACCTCCGTTGAAGTAGGGGTGACTTCCTCTTCGTCTTCGCCCGGACAGACGTCCACCAGGCACCTGATGAAGAAGGGCAGGCGTCATAAGAGTGAACCAGACCTGTTGTCAAGCTGCAAAACCGATCCCACCACTGCTAACTTTGGTGTTCAGGGTGCAGGAAAACTTACGTTATTGGCTTCCCTGTTTAACTTAATGGTAACTCACATAGGTTGAGACTAAAGCTAGCGTGGTCGTGTCTCTAGCCACCGATGGCTGATACATGATGGCTTTAAAATATCATGGTGCCAATGGACTCCCATTTATTAAGGATCAAATTCTCTCCAGATATATGATGTAAATAAAGTTTTTTAGTGCATCATTATGATTTCAATCACAAAATTCAGGCCCTTTAAAAAAAAAGAAGTGTGCTGGGGATGCAGTTAGCAATATTTTGGAAATATTTAGTTTCTACTCGATGACCAGCCACTATGAGCATAGTGTAGCTAAAGTAGCTAACGTTGGCCCACATGTGGACCGGTTGGTGTTTTTGCTTCAACAACACAAAAGATGGCGTTAAACCATAAGGTGCAGCTGCAGTAGCCAAACTGGCTCCAATGCAAACCAATGGGTGACACCACACCTTGTTACGTCCAGTTTAATATATAATATATAATATATAATATATATATATAATATATTGAACATAGAAATGAAATATTCTGTCTGGTTAGACCGAATTCAAACCCACCTTTTGAAATCTGCCCTGATTCATGGAAGAAAAGTTAGCATAAAAAAACCAACAACACAAAATAAAGGTAAAATTTAATTGCCAGAGACACTGAGGTAAGCAGCAAAGCTTTGCAGAAGACCGAAGGCAGCGGATGGTAAACTTTCTGAGCAGAAAGAAGCTATTTAAAAACTAAAGTCACCACCCTGGTTCTCAGCTAACCTGAAGCTAAGAAAGCAAAAGCTAATATAAATGGACGACAGAATAAAAAGTAGAGCAACAGAAATTTAGACGATACCTGTTAGCTTTGATTGCTGGTTGACACCTTTGGTAAAATAATGCCAACTCAGCTTTTCATATACCAGAGGTCCAGAAATAGATCTCGCAAATTTATGGCTGCCGTGTTTCGCGGGTGTCAGCAAATGTCAGCAAATGTCTCGGCTCAAGCAGACCATTACAACATGGGCTGGAAAACACCAAACTATGTTTTCAGCTTTTTAAAAAGACCAACAAAGGAAGCTTCTATCTATTTTCTGCCTCTTACTTGGGTGTTGGGTGCAGTGACGATGCTCAAGGTAACCCGGTACTCCACAGCCATGTCCTTCAACTAGCTTCCTGGTCAAATTGGTTATGTAACTTTCAGACTCAGTTGGTAGAACTGGAGGAACCTTTGTCCGTCTCTTTGGTCACTGAAGAAGCTAAAAAAGCTCTGGAGTGAAGAAGTGCCCCTAAGACGTGCCGAGGAGCTCCACAACTTGCTCGTATTTCTTGGTTGATGTTCCTGTCCACTGTGATGCACCCTCTAAACCAAATGGGTGCTGATTAAATTTTCTAAACAGGATTTGAAGGTTTGCCTTGTCCCTTAAATCAAATCCTGCTTGTGGAACAATGGACCAACTCTTGCAGAGATACTGGGGGAGTTTTGAGAGTTTCCCAACCCAGTAAACATTTGTTTGTGGATGTTTGAAAAAGGCCTATGAACCGCGACACCATCTAGTACTCTGTCAACAGAGGTAAACATCTTCATGGACAGAACCTCTGTGTGCTGTTGAGTCATAGAAAAAAGGCGAGTTTTAAAAGACACCAACTCTTTTTAAGTATAGATATCCTCCAGGACTTTGGCTTGTTCTAAAAAGCCATAAAGAGACAAACCTTTGTAGATCTGATGGTACCAAAGAACAAGCTCTTAGTGAAAGCTCATGCACAGGAAGTGTGTAACTGATACACTAAAATATACTGATGATTCAAAGAGTTTTATACAGAACTCTACATGAGGATGACATAACATGCGGGAGCATCACTCCATCTTATCGCAGGCTAAAGCTTTTTTATCTAATCATGGCTGAACTTACAGATCAGGGTTTTTTTCTTCCTCAACAGTGTGTTTGTTATTTTCCACTGTTACTTTATTTTCCTCAGGAGTCCTATTATTTGCGCTGTCTTCGCTGTCCTCCTGCAGGTTTTGTAACCTGAATGAGATGGAGAGTCCCTGTGAGACAGTTCAGCTCAGAAAGCAATCAGTTGCTGAATGGCGGCAGCGTCAGTCAAGCGGAGAGCGGCGCAGCTGAAGCCGAGAGTTTGTTGTACGACTAAAGAGGGTCTGGGTGCTTCATCTCTAACTTTGCCAGCACAGGTTTGCTCAGAAAGTGAGAACTTTTGGGACACCGACCCTCCCAAAACAATCGTCCAAATCTGGCATTACTTACTGCCAGTTCCTGTTTTGTCGGTCTGTAGTTTGAATGGGAAAATATTGTACGTTACCTCATGATTACGAGATAGTTTTGTTATAATTACAAAGTCAGGATCTTTTTTGAGGGTAAATTAGGTAAACCATGCCGTTAATTACCAAAAGGGTCTGAAATAGTACCCCGACCCAAACCCTGTGAGTGGACATCCCTTTCAACTCTTTGTACAGATAGATACAGATGAACGCCAAATGAAAGTAGAAAAACCCAATGGGAAGTGTCGGTAAGGTGTCACTCCACCGTGACCTCAAAACAACCAGCGGTGGGTAGAAGATAGAAGCTGCGGTAGCTTTAACTCGGAGCAGCTAACTCGACAGCAGCAACAACAAACATAGTGAAATAACAACTTACTCTGGATCGTCCTCGTTTTCCTCCTCCAGGATGTTGGGCAGTCTGTTAGGAACAAACACCAATAACTGGAGGTCTCGGGCCAAGTTGGACAATATATATGTGTTTCTGTCTGGTTCCGTCTCAGATTCACCGTTTTTATAATAAAAAAAAAAACGTGAGCCAGTGCAGTGAGATACTGCAACGTTTTTTTCTTCTTAACTCCTGAAAAGCTGACAGTCCGGAGGCGTTTTTTTTGTTGTTGTTGTTGTTTTTTTGGGACTAGGAAGTGTTCGCCAGTGCCTTGCGTGTGTTTATTTGACTTACTGCTCGTTTGTCTCTGGTAGCGTTTCTATGACGATCTTAGCCGAATGCTCCACCTCCAGCTGTCGGACTGCCTCCTCGGCTGCTTTCCTGGCCATCTCCTCGGCCACGCGAGCCGCCTCCAGACGCTCCTGCTGCAGCCTGCAACAAAGGCCGGGCTCCGAATCTGATCAAGACTCATGGAGGTGACACTTGAACCAATCTAAAATACTACTCGTGTCCCAAATATAGTGCAAATTGAACAGCGTGTTACAATAACAAAGGCCTCTAGGTGGTGAGCAAACAAAAGAAGAATGAGGACGAAAACCAGGCAGAGAGAAGCTGCTAACCTTCCCTCCATCTGAGCTAGAGCCGCCTCCCCGGCCTCCTTCTTGACGGTGCCAGTCAGTGGTTCCATCTGCATCTCCACATCTGCTTTCTGCAAGCAATCACAGCGAGCGTGGACATCAGCTCTGGATCACACGTTAACATGCTGCGGTGCCGACCCTGACACACCGTGGAACTCTTTAAAGGGTCACGGCGTCGACTCTGGAACAACAATATTACCCATCCGCCCGGTACCTAGCGTAGGACTTCTGTTACTGGTACCTGGTTCAGAGAGACCCGAGTTTCCAATGTTTCCAATTGTATTTTAAAGGGATGTACTCTGGTACCACCACGGTACCACTCGGAGTGCTATAGGACTCTCCTCTGGAACTGACATTTTACCATTCCCCCAAGGCACCTTTGGTTCTGGACAACAATAAGTACCCTCTGAAGTGCCGTGGTGCTAATGAATGGTACCCGTCTTTATCGTTTCTACCTTTATTAGATGGGCGTTGTCAGACATAGACAGCAAATGTTGGGGAAGAGAGTAGGACATGCAATGCGAAGACGTGTAGAAAAGGCAGGCCAAGAATCAAACTCTTTGCAATATATCCTTTGCGCCCACGTGGTGTGAGCCGTCATCCACTCGGCTATCGGGCGTCCTTCAACAATTATTCATCTGCGTGTCACGGTGCCTCCTTTCGGTACTGCCATAACACCTTTTCTCATGCGATACTCTGGTTCTAGTACTACTACTTGAAGGGCCAAAGTACCTACCATTACCAACCGTGGTATTTGAAGTAATATGGTTCCTTTTCCGGTAACTACAATGGTTACCTCTAAAGTGCCAAGGTACCGATTACCATCATGGTACCGTTACAACCACGGTGCACTTTGGAGCGCCGCGGTGCCGAATCCACTAGAAATACTCTATTACTCCAATGAGGTTGACAGAAACGGGATGAGGAGCTTTAAAGGTATCCTGACATCTATTGATGTCATCTATTGATGTCAGGCAGAACTACACCTGTATGTTATGGTGGGATTTATCACAGGGTCAAAGTCAGGCTCACCTTCTTTTCCGACGGCTTTCGATTCTCATTGCTCTGCGCCGGCTTGGCCTCCTTGTCCGGTTCCACGTCCTCCAGCACCAGATCGCTCTTCTTCTGTACGATGCTGACTGGATACCACACGGGAAGAGCAGGGCTGAGGATTATCTGCACATACGCATTTGTGTCTTGTGTGTAGACTAATGCGGGTTTGCAGTTAAAGCAGTCGTCGCTTGACAAATTTGAATCTAGTAGTCTTTAAACAGACATTAGAGTCTTTTCTGTTGTCTGCTAAAATTTGTACAAACAACAGGAGGTAAAAGGTTTCTGCTCCATCAAATATATCTGTCTTCAGTAAATCTGCAGTAACCAATGATTGCTGAAGATGAAAATAGTGAACCACCTTCCCACATATCTCTGGCAGCTCGGTACCATGTTCCCCTGCCCAAATTCCCCTTTGACACAATTGCGACTTCCCATTTTAATTAAACTTTGTATTTCCTCAAATCACAATGCAAGAAATCATTGAGTTTGTAATTTTGTCTTTATTATGCCAGCAAAAAAAACTGTTTTGAGAGCAAATTTCTCGCACTGCAATCAAAAATCAAGTTCATAAGTATTTGCTCTCAAAACAGGTTTTTTTGCTCACATAATAAAGATAAAAAGACAAAAACAACGTGTCAGGAAATGGCTGCTCGGTTCAACAAGCTATCTGAACGTTAACTTGGTCCAACTTGTGGAGGAGCTCATTCCTGTGAACTGTTCACACAGGAAATCCAAAATTAAGTTACAGATAACAACGGATTGCACTTTTTTTTGGTCCATATTCTGGATTAAACAAGAACCTGATGGTTGACTAGTAAACTCAAATGTATTTTTTTTTTTTATTAAAAAGTTTATGATTGATCAACAAAAACAAACAAGAAAACCCCCAGTATTAAAGTGACTCGATTGTGTGGACATTTATTAATAGTTTGATTGATTGATTGATTGATTGATTGATTGATTGATTATTGATTGATTGGGTTTATAAAGAAAAACACTCAACAAAACACCATTTTTTTTTTTTTTTTGCCAATGCATAGCTTTATTTTGTGAATTTTCAGCAAAATGCTTTTTTTTTAGTTTGTCTGTCTTGACTTAGCTGCGTTTATTTCTGCAAAAAAACTTTAAAAAAAAAGCAAAGTGGACCACTCAAAGTCCAGATTCCAGATGTGCTATTACCAGCATCTGGCAGCGCAAGTATAAAGTAGCACCAACGGCAGAATAATCACTGCGTAAGCTGAGGTGGGACCGATTTGCACTTCCTGGTGTCTTTATTGTTATTTTTTAGTAAAAAATCAGAGGGGAAATACTGATTTATGTAAACTGATTACGAATACTCAAACGTTCGAAACGCCCCTGTGATGGAATTTAATTCTAACTTCTTTCTGTTTTACAGTTTAAGAAGCGAAAGGAGAAAAAAACCAAGCGCTGTGCATCACGGCCGTGCAAAAAGTGAAAGTGGGTCGGCATCGCGGAGCCACGCGTGCGACGCTCGACCGGACCGACTCGCCGGCGTAACCGCGCACGAGTCGCCCTGAGCGTCCGTCGGTCAGTTAAAGTTTCTGCTGCTTGTCAGTGTCAGTGTGAGTGACTCTGTCCCGCTCTTCCTTCTCCTTTTTTATTTTAAGGGGCTCTGGCCGCCTTTTTTTCCCCCTGAAACAGAAGGAGAAGAGCAGCCCGGTTAGAGTCTGCCTCATCACTGACACCAACCCACCTGCCAACCACCACACAGCCAAAGAAAGAGAAAAAAAGACCAATCACCAATCAATCAAGCTTCAACGTCAAACAAGAAGAGGTTGGTGGAAACACGCCTTCCAGCTGCTGTTAAGTTACTGTTGAAGTAAAAAAAGAAAAGAAAGAAATGTGCCCTAAAAACTGAATTATTAACAGTCAAGTTTTGGGATTTATCACTTTTTACATGTCTTAAACTGCACTGTAACTTTTATTCTATTTTCAGCTCGCTAAATGTTTCAATGACTGTTTTTAATGTTTTAATCACTTGTTCTCAATTGTTTTTAAATGTCCGTTTCTTTTTGCCTGATGTTTTGAAGCTTTTGATGGTTTTATGTGAAGCACTTTGAATCGCCTTGTTGTTGAAATGTTCTCTGCAGATAAACTTGCCTTGCCTTTACAGAATTTATAGAATAAATAGGAATAATTTGCCCGTCGGGTTTAAGGTGCTTCCCTTTGAAACGTTTAGGTTGTAAATGGCGAACTGAACCATTGAATCAGTCCTCATCCTTCAAGTCTCCTTCTTGTGTTTAAAATCTAGGGACAGGATCCCGTAACCAAATCCAATTTTGGATCCGGTTCCAAATTGGCAAAAATACCAGAATACGTCAAGTTCTGCAGAAACTCTCAAATCCCTTTTCGGACCTTTAATATACGTTCTCCGTTTGGTTAGTCTCTCTCGCCTCTGACTGAGCTTTCCACACCTCTAATATTCACAGAAGGGTATTAATGACAACCTTTCTTTCACTATTTATCTACCATGAAACAAGTTAAAGAAAGTTCTGATAAGAGGGACACTTGACACCTTATTGCGCAACCCCATCACATTCTGTCACCATTTAGGTTGTTTTTTTAATTTGGCAACTGGAGCTCGATTCTTGAATAAAGTTTTATATGTTGTTACACTAAACAGTTGATGTTTGATCTCCGACAGCGCTGAGAGAACCTGTTTTTTAGACTAACTAAAAAGGTTTGAGAAAAGGATTTGGAAAAAGCAGATTCATAACTAGATTGAGCTCGGTAAAATGTTATTCAACGACATCTGTCATCAAAACCTTTCTAATAAATCAGAGATTTCACTTTGTGCAACGAAAGTTTATATTCGAGTGTGGTTCGGTGTCACTGCTGCCCCCTTGTGGCCAAATTATCGGTCACAGCTTCGGTTTTCCAAGATTATTATAGTCTGGCGACTCTTTTCTCTCCACTCTGATGGGTGGACCAATCAGTGAGCAGCGTTGGTTTAAGCTGTTACCAATAGTTATTAAAAAATTTAGCCGAGGTCTACGCCCCGTACGATGCAACGTACGGAGCGTAGCCGGACCGACGTGTTCACGTAGTGAATTTGGGTCCAAAACCACCAGGCTAGTTCTCGATTACCCTACTTTATGTTTTTCTCCCGTTTGGCTACAGACAGCAGCAATCAACGAAATAACAACTTGTTCACTCGCAATTACGACTCGTGATCATTTTGCAGTCACGTTGGTGACGGTATAACTTTTTTTAAATTACTTTTTTGATTCCATTGTGGATTCTTTTTTACACAATGGATAAATTTACACGCTCAGAATTCAGATATGATTTCTTAAACAAGCTGCACGACAATAAGACTTAATGCTTTATCAAAAGCTGGACGGGTGAGGACGAACCATTTGGTAAATATAAATATATAAATCTGGTAAGTTACGTTTAAAATTTCAATCCATCTTGAAAACGGGCTCCCAAACAGTCAACGACACAAGCGTCAAACCGCAATAAACCCGACCGCCTCCGATCTGAACCGAAACATACGTACGTTTTTAAATCTGCGATAATTATCTGAAATCGAAGTTACGCAACATTTTCAGACCACATTTCTACAGGGATTTTTTTTTTCCCCCGCAGAAGTAGCGTCAACTAAGCGGAATTAGTCCGTAATGAAGCAGCAATAAAGCGTGATGTGATTCTGATTGGTGAGCCGAGTAAAGTTTTGAACTTACTGTTCTGCACGTCGTTACTTCCTGCGTCCTTCAGGTAGACAAACGAGATAATCGGTGAAAAGTCAGCTGACATAAATTCGATTTACGGTATGTGTCTTTAAGGGACGAGCCGACTCACCGGCTTCTGTGCAGGCTGAGGCAACATGCGGCCGAATCCACTGACAATCCATCCCATCATACTTGAAACACACAACATCGAGGCGTTATAAACAATATCCAACATGTCTATACCGCTCTTCGACGTCAACAATAATATATCAGCAAGCGTATGTAAACCTGATAAATTGTACCATCTTATTGAGCTGTTCGTCCACTTAGAGTTAAGTTAAATCTGCATCGGTACATTAAAAAATATACCAGCTGCTTGTAGTTAGCTTAGCATCAACTGAAATATAACATTTTATACTGTTTATAGCTAGCATGTCATAGCCAAGTGATTCGTTAGCGGAAAAAGCACACCTAGCGGTTAAAGCTAAACATAAATGTTTTCAACCTACTTGGGCTGCGGCTCCACTTCGTTTGTGGGCCTGCAAAGACAAAATTAAAAATAAAACCGGTTTACTGTTGTCTCTGATTGTTAAGTTAAACGTCTCTTAGAACTACACTGCCCTCTACAGGCAGAGAGAGGAACTGCTCAATTTTGATTAAATATGTAGTTGCATTGTTTTGCCTCTGTAGGGCAGTATTACACTGTCATGCATAAACATTCAATATCTCACCACTGACAAACATTTGACTTACTTCTCCGTCTCTGAGGCTGGTTTGGGGGCTGGTTTGGGGGCTGGTTTGGGGGACGGCGGTGGAGTTTCAGCTGTTTAACAGAGCAGGCAATCCTCTTAGTAAAAATTAATTTATTAAATGAATCAAATGTTAGCAGAAGGCCAACTGAGGTCTAAAATTCAAACAATCAAAATCAAAAACAAACAAATGTATTCTTTGTTTTTCCAACTATCATCAAAAAAGTGTTGTTCAGTTTAGGTAATTAAAAAAAATTACGCATCTCAAATCACACATTCAAAAACAAACATCGTATTATTACCAGTTTAAAAAAGCACGACAAAGTAATAATAAGTCTGTAGTGATGATTTGGAGAGAGAAACAGAACTGAGGGCACCTTTCGTCGAAGCTGGAGCTTCAGTCTTCTCGTTTCCGTCTCCCTTATAGTGGATGTGGATCTCCGGCTTAGGAACCACCTTCTCCATTCCGTGTTTGATCCAGCCCATCATGCTGTGGCTATTAAAAAAACACATGAATGCAGACACACTTTTGGGATCCCGGGATGTGGAGGGGGGACGATGACACGCCTATCTACTGTGGGATTAAATGTAATAATGATATATATGTAAGAAGAAAGCCAGACCTGGGCGGGATAGTCTTGCTGTCCTCTCGCTCTGATTCCACCTCGACCACAACGATCCGAGACTCTGGAACTGAAAGACGGGAGAGAAAAGGAAAAAAAAAGATTATCGGCAGCTAAATATCAGATCTGCGTCTGCGGGATTATGGAGATCTGTTCTCACCTGATGAGGGCGGAGTCTGAATCACCTGAGGACAAAACAAACACGCGGCTAAGTAAAGGCATGTGAGGTGAACCGAGCAGCAGTGCAACCTTTTTGCAGGGTGAGTTGCATCATGGGAAATGTTGGGTTTCGGTATTTTTTGCAAAATAAATAGCTCAAGTACCCCTTTAAATATGTTTAAAATAAATACATTCACGGTAGTCGAGATTACGTCAGCTGGGCAACGTGAAATTTTAGGGGTGTGTGCTTGGGCGGGGCAGGAGGCGGGGCTTTGATACCAAGTCTCCGCCCATTAGTCACAGTTGCACAAACTCTAGTTGTAAATAACTTCCATAACACACAAGATGGCAGCGCTCGTTTCTTCTAAATTCAGAGAAAAGACCTCATAATTACGGGAAACTACATTTCTTAAATACGAGATCCGGATGTCGTAATTACGAGATAAGTCAACGGTCGATTGGGTTTTCACAACGTTTTAGTTTTTGATTCAGGAAGCTCAAATCTGTCAATATGTTTCTGATTACAAGATCCAGATCTAATACTAACGAGAAAAAGATTGTATATTTACACATTTTTTCTTACATGAATGCAATGAGCTTCCGTAGTTTATAGCTAGCACATCATTAGCGTTTGGATGTTACGCTTCCTGTCGGTAGCGAACCAGCGATTCGTCAGCGAAAAAGCACACCTAGCGATTAAAGCTAAACATAAATGTTTTAAACCTACTCGGGCTAATTCAGTGCTTCCTTTGCGGGCCTATGAGGACAAAATAAAAAAGGGAACCAGGTTACGTTGCGCATCTTAGAACTATAGCGAATATACGATATGGAATATGTCTGAATCGCTCCTTGAAGTTAGCATAATATATCAGCAAATGTATGTACGAGATATTACGATTTAAGGACTAAATCGTCCATTTACTTAAATGGATCCACATCTTCCAACCAATCACAATCCAGAAAATATACCATATGCTTGTAGTTAGCATAGCAATCAACTGAAATACAACATTTTGTACTGTTGAAAGCTTCCTGTTAGGAGCAAGTCAAGGATATGTTAGCGAAAAAAAGCACTAAAACTAAACATAAATGTTTCAACGTACTTGGACTGCTTCTGTGCTTCCTGTGCAGACCTGTGAGGACAAAATAAAAAATAAACATTACGCTTCTTCTGTGTCTCTGCATGGTGTGATTGTTAACTTAGAAATCTCTTTGAACTATACTGCCATCTACAGGCAGAAAGAGGAACTACAGAAACTGTCCTCTACAGGCAGAGAGAGGAACTACAGAAACACTGTCCTCTACAGGCAGAGAGAGGAACTACAGAAACACTGTCCTCTACAGGCAGAGAGAGGAACTGCAGAAACACTGTCCTCTACAGGCGGAGAGAGGAACTACAGAAACACTGTCCTCTACAGGCGGAGAGAGGAACTACAGAAACACTGTCCTCTACAGGCAGAGAGAGGAACTACAGAAACACTGTCCTCTACAGGCAGAGAGAGGAACTACAGAAACACTGTCCTCTACAGGCAGAGAGAGGAACTACAGAAACACTGTCCTCTACAGGCAGAGACGGGAACTACAGAAGCACTGTCCTCTACAGGCAGAGACGGGAACTACAGAAACACTGTCCTCTACAGGCAGAGAGAGGAACTACAGAAACACTGTCCTCTACAGGCAGAGAGAGGAACTACAGAAACACTGTCCTCTACAGGCAGAGAGAGGAACTACAGAAACACTGTCCTCTACAGGCAGAGACGGGAACTACAGAAACACTGTCCTCTACAGGCAGAGAGAGGAACTACAGAAACACTGTCCTCTACAGGCAGAGAGAGGAACTACAGAAACACTGTCCTCTACAGGCAGAGAGAGGAACTACAGAAACACTGTCCTCTACAGGCAGAGAGAGGAACTACAGAAGCACTGTCCTCTACAGGCAGAGAGAGGAACTACAGAAACAGACTTTGGCTGACAAGTTCATCTGTTTGCCTTCACTTTTCATACTTTTTTTTAGCACTCAGTCATATTGGAACTTATTAATAAAGCGAGAAACTAAGATAACGCCACCATAACGTGAGTCCATTAATCTGCTGCAGTACCTGCTCAGCTGGCTGTTCAGCCGGCTGCTCAGCTGCAGGCGTCTCTTTGACCTTCAGATCAGGCTGAGGAATGACTTTCTCCAAACCCTGAGAGATCCAGGCCATCATTCCTTTCCTGTGGAGAAAAACACACGAGATTGACCGTGAGGATGTTTCCAGCGGACACCAGAGGGCGCTGCAGACCCAGCAGAGCGAAGCATTAGTCGGAAAGCGGCTCCGTTAATCAACATCTTGTCTGTTAATGGGTTTTTAAAAGCAGCTGACTATTTGGCATGCTATCTGCTGTTTACAAAGCAGCTCAGTGTTTGGTAACCTGCCTGCAGATGAGGTCTTAAAGCAGCTCAGTATTTGGCGTCTTGTCTGTTGTTGAGTTGACAGCTCACTATTTGGATATCTGTGTTTTATTTGGCTTTCAGCCTGTTTATTAGTTTTGTATAAAAAAGTCATTATTTAGCAATCAAGCAAGTGATTGAGTCGCGTGGCAGCTCACTATTTAGCATTCTGCCTGCACATGAGTTTCTAAAGCAGCTCAGTATTTTGGCATCCTACCAACTTACGAGGTAATGAAGCAGGTCAGTATTTGGCATCATGCCCACTGATGGGGTTTGTAAAGCATCTCATTATCTGTCACGCTGCTTGTTGGGTGGTTCATTAAGCAGGTCACAGTTTGGCAGCTTATCTGTTGGTGGGTTTATTAAGCAGCTTGCTATTTGGTATCTTACCTGTTGGTAGGTTGATAAAGCAGCTCACTATTTGGCATCTTATCCATTCATAGATTTATAAAGCCATTCATTATTTTGCATCTTATCTGTTGGTGGGTTTACAAAGTAGCTCACTATTTGGCAACTTATTTATTGATATATTTATAAAGCAACTCACTATTTGGCATGCTATCTGTTGATACATTTGTAAAGCAGTTCACTAGTTTGCATTTTAACTGCTGGTTGAAATTACAAAGCAGCTCATTATTTGGCACCCTGCCTGTCGATGAGATTACAAAGCAGCTCATTATCTGGCGCTTCACTTTCACGGTTACTCACTCGTCTTCAGGTTTACTGTCGTCGACGGAGGGAGAAAACACAAAGGAACATCAGCACTGATCTAACACGAGCTCACAAAGCTGATATTCAAACAGAAGACACGCTGGACTCCTGCAGCTTCAGGTTTTCCTTTTACAAGCAGCATTAATATTACCGTCCCGGTGTCTCCTGGTTGAACTGTTACAACAGATGTTTACAGATGTTTACCTGGGCGGCGGCGGCATTTCCTCCTGCGAGGAAGGAAAGAGACGGAAACACAATCAGAACCGGATGACAGAATCGACTCCAGGATTCAGCAACAACAACCTCTCAAATCTTCTCTTAAAAACGCTTGAACTTTTATTTAAACCTTTATTTTATTTGTGATGATGCAGAAAAGATGAAAATTCACATCTCACATTTCCACATCTAAACCACATTTGACCTGATCTGGATCTAAAAACCACTTTACTTAGACTCAGGTCAAAACCTCGGCTAGATTATCTCAGAGAGGCTGAAGGGTTCTGATTCATGAAAACCTTTATTCTATTTGTGAAATCACACAAAAATGAAACAAAAACATATCAGAGGTTTTTAAAATCTGGATCTAAGTGGGCAAGAATAAACAGTAAAACTTTTTTTTTTTTTTTTGCATTTTCACATAGAATTAAAGGTTTCACAATAATAAACAATGTTTTATAGAATTTATAACCTCTTGAGGATAATCTAGGTTTCACAAATATAAGTATGGTTTCAGGCAGCTTTGAGGCTTTATTTGAATTTATTTATTTATTTTTGTGTCTTTCTGGTCCCTGGTCATGTTTTTTCCTCTAGAATAGTTCTGGTTCTGTTCTGGTTCCGTAGATTGACGGGTGCTACCTTGGGAAACCAGCCCATTTTTCCCCCCACAAGTCTGAAGTAAACAGTATGAAGGTATTTTTGTGTCTTTATTATTCAAGCAAAAAAAAAAACTAAACAGTTTTAATAGCAAATTTCTTGCACTGGAATCAAAAATCAAGTTTGTAAGTAAAAATATATAAACTGAGAATAAAATTATTGCATTTCAAACAAATTTGCTCCTAAAATTTGATTACTTTTGGTCACAGAATTAAGAATGTTGCTTATGAAACTAAACCTTTTGGCTGCAAATTGAAAACCGTTGGTTTCAAGTCAAAAACCTACGAGTTAGTTGGATGTAGTGGGCGGGGCATCCGCTGGAGACGGGAGTTTCTATTGGTGGATTGACTCGGAGCAACACATGATTATTTCTGTGACCAAAACATCACAAAACTGTAAAGAGCAAGTTTGTTTGCAACTCAAATAATGAAATTCTCAGTTTATATATTTTTACTTACAAACTTGATTTTGAATTGCAGTGCGAGAAATTTACTTTCAAAACTGTTCTTTTTGTTTTGCTTGCACAATAAAGACAGAAATACCTTCATAAAACAGTGAGTTAGAATCAGAGGTCCGAACCTGATCCCGGGTCAGAATATCTAGTTCTCTCACCTTGGCGCTGGAGTCGGCTCGGTTGAGTTTCGGTGAGACCGGCGGCTGAGGCAGAGTGATCCACGCCAGCATGCTGGACGGAGAGGACGGCGCCGGGCTGAGATCAGGAAATACAGAAAAGAGTTTTTCATTCAACTCGTTCAGTTTGAACTGAAACTATTTGGAAGACCAAAATAAAGTAAAAAAAAAAAAAAAGTTAAATAAACAAGTTTGAAACCACAACGCAACTAAAGTTGGATTAAAATGAACGGCTCCAAATAACTCTGATTATAGATGATATTTTAGTTAATTTATCGTGTCTTCAGTAAAACTCACCTGTTCGCTGGTATCGGCAGGACTTCCTTTTTGGGTTTGTCAGCTTTCGGACCTGTCAGGTAAACGGGAAAGTAAGTTTAACGTTATGAACAGGAACCAGACTGAATTAAATTATTAATATATTATTATTATTAATTAATTCATGGTGTGAAGTGAACGATCTTACTTTCATTTTTGCACTCTTCTTTAAACTTTACTTTCTTCTCCTGTTTGAAACACAAAACGATGTCATCGTAAATATAGTTAACGAAAACAATATCGCAGTAAAAGTACATTCGTTTATTATTTTTCACATTGTTAATATACATATATATTTTCAAACCTTAGTTTACAAAGTTATTTAATTCCCTACTGTATATATAGGATTTTAGATTTAAATCCTTTTTTTTTTAAATTTTTTACAAATAACAAACAAAAATGCTCAAAAGATTTTTAAAAATTAAAACATTTTTCACTTTGGCGCCCTCCACTGGTGTTATTAAAACATACGTTTGAACATGTGCAACATTTTTATGTAAACTTTATATAGGCATTAAGTAAAAAATAGCAGTGTAAAAATAAATAGTAGTGACAGATGATAAAAACGTTTAAACACAAAGGGGCGTGTCTTACAGGAGCTGGAGGCGGGGCTACGGGAGGGGGCGGAGCAGCTGCCGGTTTCTCGTCCTTCTTTTCTTCAACATCTTGGGGTTGAGGAGGCACAGGTGGCTGAGGAACGACTTTGATCACCCAGCTCAACATCCTCGAGGAACAAACACAGACGGGCAACAAAAAAAAATCATTTTACCTTCATGACTCTCTTCCTGTCCACCTAAATTTTTTGAATGTATTCAAAATATGTTTTTATCCCCTTTTTTTGCACTCACTTTACGTTATATTGCCACCTGATTTTCACATTCCTGCAATTCAATGATAAATGTCGTCTCATGTAAACATCACAGCATCGTGGTTATTTGCTAAAATCCATACGGATTATTGAAGCATTAATTGATGATCTCAATGAAACTTGGCTTTTTTTGTTGTTGTTGTTTTACAGCGGACCTAAAAATAAATCTGAAGTTTAAAACCCTTTAAATTTGACATTTGGTGGTTCCTACACTTCTTGTGTAACCTGTAACTCAATGGAAGATATTACTGTATGAACTAATTTCACTACCTTCACTTTAAAGCTCATATTTTTGAAAATACCAAAACTGGATTAGTTGAAAACAGTTTGTCGTACAGAGAAAGAACTGCTATCATCAGAAAGGGGAAGTTCTGTTGTTTACTTTGATACGCGGTACGTCGGGAAGCGATTTAATCAAGAGTAGCGGGTGTGAAGATGAGCAAGGACCTATAAGGATTATAAAATTTAATGCAACTTTCAAGACGATATTTTCAAGAAACCTTGACATTGTTTAAAAGCTCAAGTTGTGCAGTTTTGTAGGATTTGTGCTTCATCTCTCTGTGACGAAAACTCGCTGTGCAACTCATACGGGTGGAAATTTCAACAAAACGTATACACTTCCAATTCCCATTTTAATAGGTTGTAAATTATTAATTACAGTTTATAAATTTATACTTGTTTTTTTTTACATTTAATAAAATAATCTCACTACCACGCGTGGACATAAAATCCTTAAACAGCTAAAAAAACAAAACACGTAAATTTTAAAATCGCCGCTACTACTGGAAACACGCTGAGTGTGTTTGGCTCCAAAATGTCCGTCCGCCTGCAAAACAAGACGTGTTGAGATCGCAAGTGGCTGAATGTCAGTTTCAATTAGAGCTGATTGATCATGATCCTAATCCTCTCCCACAAAACCAGCTGTGTCACTGCACTTTCAAGACGCCCAAAGCGGTAACTCCAGTAGATATCAATAAAAACCCACGTTAGTCGGGCTGATTGTGTTTCCGTACCAGAAGACTCAACGTGAACTTTCAGTGGTCGGTGAAATGGTTTTAGACTTCAAATTCTTGCTTTTTTATGTCGTTCAAATTACAAATTGGTCTCGAAAGGTTTGGCAGTTGACCACACGCTCCAGTTTAGATAAAGGAACAAAGATGATTGGAGACATGAAACAAGTAGCTGTTGGTAACAAAACCATTTTGGTTCCATGTAGCTCAATGAAACTGAAGGAGCTTCGGAGGAGGGGAGGATTTCTCTGCAGATCTCTTCCTCAGTTTCACCATCACGAGGACGTATGAATCTGGTTTAGCAGGTTTTACAGGCACGGCTCCATAAAAAAAAAAACACGACACACGTCAACGGGTCATTTTACGACCAAAACATGAACCCATCTGTCATATTTGTACCTTAAACTTTTAACTTTCAACTAAAACTATGACAAAACACGTGGACGGCACATTTCAAACAGCGACTAATCCTCTCGACAGCAGCGTTTTTCCCGAAGCCTTAAATAAGGATTCATTGAGGTGTTTTTTTTGTGGGTAGGTGGTCTATGCGTCGGGGGTCTGCGGTCCTACCTGAGTTTGCTCAGTCGGAGTCCAGCAGCATCCCACGGAGCTGCGGGTGAAGAAGCCGTAAAAGACGTGCAGGGATCTGAACACCGTGGGAGGATTAGAAAAGGAGCCTCGCTAACAGGATTACTTATAAGGGAACGAAGGGCAGAGCAGGACAGGACGGGAGCGAGATTACATCTTCAGAAACTGGAAAAAAATGGCGGGAAAAAAATTGGACAAACTTTTTCGGTCCTCGGGCTGAAAAACGAGGAGGAAGGAAACGACTCTCGGTCGACCGCCAGTCAGGAGAAGAAGATCGACATCTCGAGATATCTTTCTTGTTTCCAGAGTTGGACGTGTGTTCGAGTCATGACATTATGGGAATTCTTCCAAAAGCACCAAATCAATGATGTTCACATCTATTTGTCTTTTGGCTCCAACAACAAAACTCAGTTGGATAAAATGTTAAAAACTCTACATTTATTTTTTTGAAGATTTTAAATATGAAAAAGAATTCTGTGCAGTGCAAGGAGAGGCAAAAATATTATATTATTATTATTATATCTCTACAAAAAAATAATGGAAACAAATAACAACAAAATATTGGCTATAAAAATCACAGGAAAAAACAATAAAGTCAAAATAAAAGCAAAAAGATGTGAGTATGGTGAAGGATGAGAGTGTTGCAGTTACGAAACACAAGTTAAACGTTTAAATAATAACTGTTAAGAATCTGGAGTTTAAAAGACGCTGCTGCTGGGATGTTTTAATAAAGAACTACAAAAACACAAGTCATTTGGAAGAAATGTACATCTCATAATTGACAAATGCACACAGAAAGATTCACAAATGTTTTTCCGATGCGCTGAAATTGGATTGAAGCCTGTTGAGTCCTGACGGCTGACGAGGATCGGCAGCTGCAGCGACATGAGTTCGTTACTGAATCACGAGGTGATTCAAAATAAGATCCCATCAGACGGAAAGCAGAAGCCTTTTAATGTCACGAGCACAGATTACAGCTCTATGCGGACGACACCCGATTCTACTTTTAGCTGCATGAGTCTCTCTTTTTAAAACGTGTTTTTACAGTTAAACACAAAAACCTTGAGAACCTCTTAATTTTTGCTGACAATTCAAATCAGAGATTTGATTTGTGTTTTATTTGACAGCAGCTGCAGTTTCATGACTCAGATAATCTTATTAGTGAATTTTTTCAGATTCAGATCCATCGTGAACGTACAAACTTATAATCGTGCCTTCATGCGGCATAAAAAAAAAAAAACCCGGCAGTTTATTTCACTTTGATTAAAACCGGCCGTGACGTCACAGTTTGTAAAGTGCTGCTTTGAAGCCTCGAGAGTTTTTTATTTTTTTATTTTGATCGTTGCCATCTTTGCTATTTTGGAGCCAGAAGTGACCATATTTGGACGTGCTGATGGGAGGAGCGAGCGGTGGAGACTATGCCCCGCCCACCGACAGCAGAAACCAGACTGCACCACAGGCCTGTCAATCAAACCCCGCAAAAGTGCTGCATTTTGAGGCCTAAAATCAAATTAATGACGAGATTATTTTCAGACGGAGCGACAGAAAACGAATAAGAAGGAGTGAATTTAGCAAACGACACCAAATTGATTCGTGAAAAAAACGTATTGACTTTGTATTTAATGAGAGAAGTTGAATGGGAGTCTAAGGAGGCTTTTTGGAGCCGACCTCTAGTGGCCCTCGGTGGTATTGCAGCTTCAGAGCACTTCTGCATTGGCGTCACTTTTACAGACCCGGAAGCTACGAACACTTTTTATATACAGTTTGCGTTTTCAACAAATGTCCATAGAAATCGCCCACGTGGCAGCGCCCTCTGGTGGTCGCAGTAATTCTGGTTCTGTTGGAGATTTTTTTCCTGTTAAAGGGGGACTTCTTTTTAACTTTTGCCAAATATGACTCAAGTGGAAATTGCTGAGTTTCTCTCTATGATACTGTAAAGTCACGACCTCACTACGTAAAGTATGCTTGATTCTGAATCCGGTTCTGGGTCACGCTGCGAGCCCGGCTCTTTGTCCGGGTTTCTTATTGCGGCCTGTGGTCCATGATAAATTGTTAATGTGGCCCTGACGAGGATTAGCTACTAACGAGGTTAAGTACGGCGTCAGCGAAACGGAGGATTGGAGTTCAGGCGCTGCAGCTACCTGAACCAGATCTCAGCCAACACTTCAGACGGCGGCGGCGTACTCAGTATCACTCCTGAACAGTTCATTATCCGTCCTTCATGTTCCTTCTTCTTTCTCGTATGCCTCGCTAACTCCTCTTTTCCTTCCTAACTTCCTTTCCCTTTCTTTCTTTCTTTCCTCATCTTTTCCTTCCTCCTTTTACTTCCTTTCCTTCCATCCTCCTTTCTTTCCTCACTTTCCTTTTGTTGAACAACCTTTTTCTCCCTTCTTCCTTTTCACGTTTAAAATTATAATTCTGTATTTACTTAAAAAAAATTAAAAAAAAAATCTTTGATGTAGTTGCTTTGGTTTCATAAATGTCCTTGTTGTCATTATGAACTTTTGAGCCTCAGTGTTGGACTCAGGGTGAACTGGACCCACGCTGCCCCCCTGTGGAAGGTCTCTGAACTGCAACGTGTTTCCACACAAGGATGCAGAGCCGGCTTACGTTTCACAGTCGGCAGCTCAAGTCTCAAATCTCGACTGTTTATGGTTTTGTTACCGTGGAAACAGATTTTTTTTTCTGTAAAACCTTCTCACTCAGGCGACTCCGCTGGCAGGAACAGCGTGAGAACAGCTGTGAAGGAGGATTCGCATGTTAAAAAGTCCCAACAAACACAAAACAGACAACCAACAATGCACATTTGTGATGTCATTTTCTCCAAATACAAAACAAAAAAAGAAGAATGTTTGTGCAGGAAATTCTTAATAAATGACTTTCTGGATCCAATTGTAGTTTTATAGCAGTCGGTTCACAGAAATCACAAAACCAACGTGATCTTGTACCTTCCAGATGTTTTCGTAATGCGGTTTCTGATGATTAAACCAGGACAGTTAAACGCTAATCCGAGCTGTCGACGAGCTCCAACTGTGACTCACTAACATTGTCTGGGGAAAAGAAATAAACGAGGCCGTTACTGCAGGACGTTCCTGGTTTCACAAAACAGCAGCTGACTCGTTGGACGAATGCGATGCAGCTTTTGCTCTTTTAAACAGCTTTTGTTTTCGGACGATCGGTCATTTGTGACGACCGTAACGTCTCTGACCTCCAGATGACCTCGGTGAGGTCACTTCCTGCCGTGACTCACCTGTGGCTATAAAACCGGGTGGGGATCTCCCTCCCTCCCCCCTCACACGCTCCCCCCGCTGAAACTCACCACACCTGCGTTATCACTCCGTCTTAGATAAATATCAGCAGAGCAAAGCGTCAAAGAAAACTGTCCAAGAAACTGGAATCTGTAACGACTACTTTCCTGAATCACAGCTCGTCTATAGACGTGAAACTGTTAACGAACTTCATTTCGGTCTCTGGATCAGAACAAAACAGGAAGTCGGGCAGATGTAACTGCTGGAAAGAGTTCATCACATCTCTGGCAGCGTTTCAGAAAACTAAATGCTGCATGTGGGGAAAATCAGCTCTGCAAAACTTCAGAAACAAAACCACATGAAAGTTTGTGAATCTTTGAGATCCTACAAAAGATATTTTGATTGTGTGATTGACAGCTGTGCAATAAGCATTCAGCTCCTTTAAATCAATAAAAGTACGGCTAACACTGAAAAAATACAAGTATGTAGATTTAATCAGGAAAATGTACTTAAAGGTAAAAGCACTTAATGCAGAAAGTTGTTGCCCTTAACTGTGATACTATTATACATGACATTATTACATGATCTTAAAATGACCAACAACAAAATACAGATCTTTTCATTTGGGAGGCTGGAAGCATGAAATATTCTGCTATACCGTCTGTAAAGCGACCCGGTTGCCGGGCAGTAGGTTGACCTTTTTCTGCCCGGCAACATGTCCCAGCTCCTCCTGGAGGATCTCGAGGCCGGATGAGATTTATAATCCCATCAAGTGAGTTCTGGTTCTACAACCAGGTGGACATGTCCGGAAAGATTTGTCTTATGGCAAGATGGACGCCGTGTGAGTGGCAGCTAGTTACAGCAGCTCTCGCTTACTTTAAGACTGAGGTCCTTCAGAGTCTGCAGGACTCTGCTGAGGACATTTCTACGACTCTGTGGTGGCGTCGGCCATCCTGTATGCGGCGGCCTGCTGGAGGAGCTTTAAGCGGCTCTTTCAGACTGCTGCACCCTTCAGAGCAGGGAAGAGCGCCACCTGCAGGTCGTTTGTCCCGACGGTTCAACAGCAGCCTGAAATGACGGTGCACTGTATTTCATAGCACCTCACACTTTTTTCACCCCGAGGTGTATTTTATTTATTTTTGTGTGTATTTATTCATTGGTCTTACTTTTTCTACAAAATTATTTGTATCCATCTTATTTTACTGTATTTTGTCATTTTCATCTGACAGCTGTTGACAGAAAGAAGGAGTTTAAACGTTGAGCTCTAATTAACTCGCTGCATAAACTGTTCGAACCAGCAGATCTGAGCCTCACTGAGGAATTTCTGTCCGAGTGTAAAAGTTTTGTACACTGAGTCATGCAGGCAGTCAGATAGCAGAGAGAGAGTGTGTGAGTCTGCTGGTATTTAAACACCACACCCTGTCCTGTCCTCGATCATAACGGAGCTGCTGCTCGCTGCCTCACTGCTGCTGCTTCTTCTCTGAAGGTAAGAACACGTCAAGTCTGAAGTTTTTGTGCAGAGATTTCAGATTTCAGTTGAACCGTGCTGAAAGAAAAAGTACAAAAGTAAAAGATTAGCCGGTAAACTCAAACACAACAGGATGTATTTGTATGTTTTTTGGAAAGGAATCAGAAAAAGAGTTAGACTATAGTTTCTTGACTTACCCCTGAACTGAAGGCTTTTATTTTGAAACAACCTGGATGAAGCTGCAGGGAGAAGTATTTTTAGGGCCCGAAAGCACTATTGTAATGAAATTCTTCACTATTATTATTATTTTTCTCGTTATTTAAATTTAATCGCCTTTTTAACATACTCCAAAACTCATGAAACTTGGAACACGTCAGTCGTGGAAAACATTTACGTATTGTAAGTGGTTTTGCGAGTGGGCGTGGCCAAATGGCTCACTAGCGCCTCCTAAACTGCAGCCCCGGCACCTAGTTTAACCTACATGCACGAAATTCGGTTGGCATGTGTATTATATCTAAATCTACAAAAAAGTCTCCTGGCACCATGACCTCAACTTAACAGGAAGTCCGCTATTCTGAATTTAGTTGGCATTTTTGGCGATTCGCACGTGTTGTATTTTAATTTGACTTGTAATCAAATGAAAATCTGAAAACATTAATCAAAGAGCATTTTTGGCAACAGAAGTAGCATCTGCAACTATAAACTAAAACATCCCCGAAAAACCTTCAAATAAGATTCGATCTTAATTATCTTCCAAAAATGGGAAAATAAAAAAGCGACGTTATTAATTGTTAAAGTTCGTTGTATTGACAGAACCATTTCTGTGTTTTGGTTTTACAGTCATTTACAATTTACTACATGCAAGTTACACAATTTGAATGTAATTAACCATCAAACCAAATAAAAAATCTAAATAAAATGTCAGCTACTGGTATCTAATAAACTAATTTATCATTGACAAGAGATTAGCTGATTTAGCTTCTACCTCAATTCATTATTTGGAATAAAGTAAATAACCAAGATTTCCCTTAATCAAAATGAATATTTTTCGTTTACCAATAAGCTTTCTTTTGATGTAGCACTCTGACTTTAGCTGGGTTGCTAGCGTCTACGACTTTAGCTGTGTAGTTAGCCGTCTTTCTACGACTTTAGCTGTTTGGTTTGCCATTTTTCTGCAATATTGTTTATCAATCACTTTTAGCTATCGTTAATATTACCCAGCATTTAGCAAAGTATTTATTACTTTTTGGGAACCATGTAATCTATTACTGTGAGCTCTATTTTTTTCTAATTCTAATCTTTTAATCTTTTACATTTAAACATAGAAAACCAAACGTGCACTCTGACGGTGCAACCAATTAATTTTTAATTATTAACACATCTGCCAATTGTCTTGCTTAATCAATAGTTTGGGGTTTAAAGTGTAAGAAAATAGTAATTAATGTCAGATTTTAAATAAAAAACAAAGGTGTAGAGTTTGCTATAAAAATAACTGGGTCATGAAGTCATGAATATCTAAAAAGGGGACAAATTCTCCTGCATCCCAAAAATCAGATGACGAATTGTTCTAGTTGGACTGAAACTGCTCTGCGGGACTGTTTGTACCAGCTGTTGCTAAGGCGATGAAAATCTGACCCTCCGCACGCTCCCTGGTAGAGTTTTGTAAGAGGGTCAAAGGTGGAGGAAGCTTCCCAGTAATGATTTAACAACAGCACTCGAGTTTGATTTGAATATCTCTGGTTGCTCTGGAAGTGTGTGTGTTACACAAGAGGCTCCACAGTCCTGCAGATCTGTTTGCATTATGATTCATTTTCCCTTATCTGCAAGCCCTTCTGGCACGCCCCGGTCGACAAATCAAACACACCTCCAGTATCTCAGGGGTTTACTGCCCTGCTGGACTCTTGAAGGCTTATTGTTCATCTGTTTTTAGAAAAATCTTAAGAGGAAACTGAACGTTTCCACCGCCGCGTTAAAACCCAGCTGACTACTCGAACTGATCCGACTCTGTGTTGTGTTTCCTTTGGTGTCATTAGGTCCATTTCCTTCCTGTGTTTTTAATAGACATATTCAGTTTGCATATAAAAAAAGAAAAAGAAATCTGGCCCTTGTTGTGTGGGCGCTGTTTTTTTTAACAGTTTGTTTATGCTACTCTCTGTTAGAAATTTACAAGTGAAACTATTTACTGTCACAATATTAATATAACCAGTTTTCACCATGAAAAAATGTAAATAAAGTCTTTAGTATGACCGCTCAGGCAGATAACCAGATGATTTTTTCTTAAATCGACAAACAACGTTTTTTCTTCTAACCAAAATACAGAATGACTGATTCTGTGCGTATAAACTCAGTTTTCCGTTGTTTACTGTTTTGTAAGTATCCGAAAACTTTTAGTACAAGTCACATGGAGCGATTTAACTCGTTTTAACGGACCAGAGCCGTGGGCGGGTTGGATTGATTACATCCATTAGCTGTTAACGGTGTCAGCAAATTTACAAGTGGATCAATTGAAATGATAATGCCGGCTCCTGGTTCAGGTCGGGGGGGGGAAGCAGTTAAAAGTAAAAAAAAAAAAAAGCAGTTTTAAAGTTAAAACAAACAGGAAGTGGAACAAACAGGAAGTGGAACAAACCACGTGCCGAGACGCATCAGGTCAGCTACTGTGTACATGATTTGACTGCTGATTAGATTTTAACACATCCGATAATTAATTCCTTGAAATGACTTCAATCTGGAATTAGAGTTGCAATTGATTATGTTGATTTTTGGGAGCAATTTTGACTTTATCAGATAGTGTCAGTAGAGACAGACAGAAATTAGAGAAATGACATGTCGTCAAGTCTCGGTTAGACGGGAATCAGGAACCAATGGAACCAGGCAGCGTTTGCCACCGTGTGCAACACACTATAGACTCGTATGTAGAAACTCTGAAGCAAAACGTCACCTTGCAGGTGAAATAAAAAATAAAATAACACACATCTGTTTCATCCTCATTTAAACGGAGGAAGTTTTACGTCATCGTAGAGTCCAGTCCGTCAGGTCGTACGTTTTTTCTGAGAATGTCCTCGTTTTTATCTGACGAGTACGGTTACGTATCGTCGGCATAGAAACGGATATAAACGTAACGTACCGCCTCGAGGGAAATTCTTCAAATTTGGCGCATACGCTCACTTGGACTTAAGTAGGAACTGATTAGAATTTGATGGCCAAAGGTCAAAGGTCAAAGTCAACATCATTTTGGGTTTTTTAAGTGCTCAGAGGAAAAACGAGACATTTGTTAATGTAGCGTGGGCTTTGGCCGTTTTTCGAAACTGTGATGTGACTTCTTTCACTACTTTTTTTTTGTGTGTTTTAAGTATCAGTAATCTAGAAAATAATGTGCAGATTATTTTACAACAGAAACACTGTCATTGTCTCAGTTGCCATCCACCCATTGTTTTGCTCATTATCAAGTATCAGGTAAAAAAAACAAAAATACCTGAGTGGAACCGCCATGAACGTAGAAAACTGATGGAAAACCGACTTTTGACTTACTGGAACCGTCTGTTGCAGGTGAATCCATCATGGCGCTGGTTTCTGAGTTTCTGGGCCAACTGACGCTGTCGTACGGAGGACAGGTGAGTCACCTGCTGATGACACATCAATGATTCATCATTAACATTCATCAGGGTAATTATGGGTTAATTTTGGCACCATTGAATCTGTTCATATCAACCATATCTTAAAGGCGGTGGAAGGTAGTCAAATAGTATTTCCATGTTATGCAACTTTACAATATTCATAATCTAATTCTTTTTTTTCCCTTTTTCACCCACCTGATAAAAAAAAACAGAAGCAAGTGACTCTGACTTTTATGTATTTACCTGCTGAACAATAACGATGCTGCCAAGTCGTTAAAAAAACTTGTGTAAAAAGGAAAAAATAAATAAATATTTTTAAAAAAAGACTTAATTTGAAAGTATGCAGGATAAATGTGTTAAAACCGTTATGTAGTAAGAACACACCAATGTTCTTTCAGCTTTAATCTTTCCCGTGATTATATAACTGCACATATGTACGCATTTTCATATCTTTACGACCTGGAGCTCTGAAAGGATCGACAGTGTTTTACTGCTGTCGTAAAAGCAGATAAAGGTGCGGTTCGTTCTCCACCCACAGTTCAGACAGCTGATTAACTGATGATAAATGATTAAATCTGATGCCGTGAGCTGATTCTTGGCTTCATTTCATCTCCCAATTATAACCTACTGTTGGGTCTCTAATTTAAGTTTTTTTTTTTATCTATTTTTATGCTGACGATACACAACTGTACGGGACAATCCCAGCAAACTGTACGACCTAAATGGACTAACTGGTTTCTACTCAAATTAAAACTTCCCCCATCTAAATGAGGATGAAACATACGTTTGTTATTTGGAGTCCAAGGTGACTTGTTGCTTTAGTTTTTTTTTCCCAGAGGAGCCAGTAACATCTGTTCTGGTAGATTGTGAGCTAACGTTTTAGTTTTTTTTCACCGTCCACTGCAGGAAGTCGAGCCCCGATTCCCCACCGTGGTGCCGGCACGAGACTTCGACCCGGCCAAGGACGCTGCCAGGATCGAGACGGCCATCAAAACTAAAGGTGAGCGAGTCCAGGAAACTTCACTTTACCGTCTCTGCTCGGAAACGATTTCATGAAGTTTCTGTAGAATTACACAAAAAAAATATGGTTCAGACTCGTTTTAAAATCAATACAAGGTATTTTTCAAAAAAAGGATATATTTTCCAGACATCTTGATGTTTGTTAATTTTGTCAGCTGACATCTGAATTTGTGAATTTAAAAAAAAAATTTTTTTTACATGTAACAAACATGAGAATGATGAAATAATGGAAAAGTTGAAACGGTTGGAAAAAAAACAACACAAACTAAACCTTAAAATTCTTTGTCTTAACAGCAAACATTGAATAATTACACAATTACAATGAAGTCACTTAGTCTAAAGTTGTGTCTTGAGCTTTTTTAAGGTTGAATGTATAATTTGAAATTAAATGTGTTTATTAAATCTGCAGGTGTCGACGAACAGACCATCACCGACATCCTGACGAGGCGGAGTTACGCGCAACGCAAAGATATCGGCTTCGAATACGAACGATTCGCCAAGAAGGTGTTTTCTCTTTTTAATGAACAAAATAAAAAAAAATTTTACCTGCAACCCTGAAATGAAACGATAGGCAGATTAGTTCTCTGCATCACGAAGGTAAATATTTGCTGGTTACCCAGTCTTCTGTGAGTTTTGGGGGTTTTTGACTGAAAAAGGGGCTTTTAGGAAAAAATAATGGTCACACAGAATATTTTACTTTCGTAGTGGCAATTTCCAACAAATTCCCAATTAATAGAATTATGAAGACCCAAATGAGTTGAAAGAAATTCTGGATCCGATGCCCTGTTGGTAATTCAGCAAAGACATGAACTTTGACATTCTGACCCGACTGTATTATGAATTTTATTCTAAAGAATCACAAAACCTTCGGTTGATTTAAAACCATTAGAAAGTAGTGATTTTAACTTCTAAAAAAAAAACACGGTTCATCAACCGTGCTTGAACTTTCTGCTTTCTTATAATTTCTAAATCTGCACCCTTTGGTTGTTTTCAGGATCTGGTTGTTGCCCTGAAGGGGGCGCTGTCCGGCTCCCTGGAGGCTCTGATGTTGGGTCTGATGAAGAGCACCGCCCAGTATGAGGCCTCCGAGCTCAAAGCCTCCATGAAGGTGAAGAGTTTGCAGGATTATTGTTTGTTTTCCTCAGACCTGCAGGGGGCGCTTTACCATCCTGCTACAACAGAATTACATGAAAGTCAATAATAGTGTAGAGTGGATAAGATGTGGTGGCACTTAATGCTTATAAAGTATCTCTTATTAATGCTATAAGGTCATATTATTATGGGATATCAAGTCACATTACAAAAACAGGAAATCTCACATAGTGGAGTTTTTGCATGCAGGGACTGGGAACTGACGAGGAGGCGCTCATCGAGATCGTCTGCTCCCGAAACAACGACGAACTGGTGGACATCAAAAAGGTTTACAAAGACAGTGAGTGGTAGAGAATAATAATCAACATTTTCAATAAAGAGTCAGATCAAAAAAACAATAATAGGAGGAAGTATTTGAACATCTGGATTTAAAACTGCTGACAAAAAAAGAAAAATAATTGCTCTTTAGCACCATCTACTGGCAGCTGGAGGAAACTACAAAAACATTAGAAAAGCCAAAAATCTGAAATCTGAAACTTAGTGTATTGGACACTGTTTGATATTTCCTCCCAACAATACTGAAATTGAAACATTCTGTAAAACCCAACAGAACCTGAACACTTGGAAAAATCTATTCGCCTTTTTGAAGTAGATGTTAAGAAATAACTTAATTTGGTAGAACATTACATATTTATGTATTATCGTTAACTGTACAGTTATTTTATTGATAGATTATTCTGGTATCACAATTTAAAAAGAAAATGTGATATAAAATTAAACATAGGCCACTATATCAGAAAATAATCAGCAGCTAGCATGTTAACGTTAAAATAAGCACGCTTACATTGAAGTTAGTGGTTTGAGTATAAACTAACAAACAGCTGATGATACAAGACACAACACGGGTTCTGCTGGTTCTTTATCGCATGTGACCCAGTCGGAAGCTACAGCTAGCCAAAATCTTACATCTAGTTTGTTAGCTCATGTTGCTAACATTAGTTTCATCCCCGTGTCGGTGTCTTTTTTTCTCTTTGCAGTGTTTAAGAAGGATTTGGAGAAAGACGTGGCAGGAGACACGTCGGGAGACTTCGCCAAACTGCTGTTGGCTCTAGTTCAGGTAAAAATTCAGGACCAGGACTCTTTATACTTCATACTTTATTGTAGTATACTATACCCTCTGACACCAACACATTTCTCTGCGTAACAACCTTTAATCTACATTCATCTTCACAACACAAACAAATTCAGGAATGCTGACTTTTAGAAATTTGTGAGAAAACATAATCGAAGCCAGATTATGTTTTTTAAAAAGTCGCAAAAATGTTGATGATGCTCCTCATCGTGAAAACATAAACTTTAACATATCTGATAAATCTGAATATTTGTATAAGTTTTAGTCCTTATAAAAAGTCCTCGTAAAGAACTCGTATAAGAACCAGCAGAAAACTCAACTCTCATTTTTTAACACGGTCGTGAAAATATCTCATTTGATCGACAGACAAAAAGAGACGAACCCTCGAATGTCATCGACTATGAGAAGATTGACGATGACGCCAGAGTGAGTAAACTATACAATAATTGTAAAACGGTAGTTTGTCCTCTGAAGCAGGAATTTGTTTAACGGTGTTATGATCAGTAAATAACAGACTGTATCTAATACTGATACCAATGTTTTTCTACGTTTAATGTATTTTTTTAACAAAAGTTTTTTTTTTATGTTCATTGCAATATATTCAAGTTTTGTGTTTATATTCAAAACTAATGTTTATTTTCACGTCCAATACTTTTTCCTGTAATCAATGCCAAAGTTTTCTTTACATTCAATGCCAACAATTTTTTTTGTCACATTCAGCACGAGTGTTTTTTCATGATCAGTTTTTTCTACATACGATGTCAAAAAATAATTCGGTTCCACGTGAATATTTTTGTTTACATCAAACGTCAACGTTTTCTCATTAACATCGCCTGGTTTTTTTTTTTAATCCATTTTGGGTTTCAAAGCCGACGATTTTTCAAATGTTTTTTCTCCCCTCGATGTAAAACTTTTTCCGGGTTTGATATAAATATTTTTTCATGTTCACATCTCCAATCTATATCCAATGTCAAACTTTTTTCACGCTAAACGTCAACTTTTAAACACAATCTTCGCCCGAAGTTTGGTCTTTTACGTTCTAAAAAGTCAAAAACTGTGGTAGTGCTGTTTCCCTAGGTGTGAATTTTGCAAGGTGGAAATTATCGTCAAAAATTAATAGACGATGAAGTCGACATCCCGCCGTGCCACAACATTTCTAACCGTCATTCTGTCCTCGTGTGGGAACATCAGTCTTTGTACGAAGCCGGCGTGAAGAGGAAGGGAACCGACGTGGTGACCTGGATCACCATCATGTCTCAGAGGAGCGTCCCCCACCTGCAGAAAGGTGAACTGCCATCTCATAACACCGAAAACACATTCAAGCCACACGTTTGCACACAAATCAACCTGGTCACCGGCCAAGAGGTTCAGTCCTGCAACATCCTGGACTATGTTTATTGTTTTTATAATAACTTATTTATATTTCAGGCTACTTTTTCAGTTGGAATGTATTTTCATTTTTTAAAACATAACAGGTAAAATTTGTTAAACATTGTTTTTTCATTACATAGTAATGATTTTTTTATGTTCATTATTGACCATTTCTTGGCTCAATGTCACAGAGTTTTTAACATTTAATACAAAAAGAAAAATTCTAAATTTCTTAAGGGCATTTTCATTAAAAAAATGTATTGGAAATTTTTTTTGGACTTTTAAATTCCAAATTTTTGATTTTTATATGGAATGTTTTTTAAAATTTTTTACTTTAAGGCAATTTCTTTATGTCCATTGGAAATATGTATTTTTTATTGAATACCAATTTCTCTTTGACACGTTCGTTATGTTTAATGACAGCTTTTTGTTAAATCTTCCAGACGTCCATTGACATTTACGTTCAGCCTCAATGCTTTTTTATGTCCTAGGATTTTTGTTTTGTTTTTTTACATCCAGTTGCAAAATTCTCTCTTCTTGCAATATCTGTGAATAGCCAACACAAATACAGTTGAGATGAAGGAAAGATTAATTCAATGCTCATAACACTGTTTGTTATTGTTTATTCTCACCTATCGTCCCTTTAATGTGCGTTTTTTGTGTCAGTGTTTGACAGGTATAAGAGCTACAGTCCGTACAACATGAAGGAGAGCATCACGAAGGAGGTGAAGGGAGATCTGGAGAAGTCCTTCCTCACTCTGGGTACGTTACAACAAACACCATCAGCAGGAACAGGAATTTAAAAAAAATGTATATGAAACAATTGGCCTGGAGAGAAAGTAGAGAAGTATATAAATTTGTTGACTTTTGATTAAAAAAAATTTTTTTACTTGCTTTTATGCTAAAAAGATGGAAACAAAAGGGATAAATAATGTCCGTCTTCTTCTCTTCACAGTGGAGTGCTTTGAAAACAGGCAGCTGTACTTCGCCAACAGACTCAACGAAGCCATGAAGGTACATTTCGTCACAGTTTGGTCCGTCATTTCTACCCGTGATTAAAGACATAAATGTGTAAATTGTGTGTTTTCCCTTCAGAGCAAAGGGGCGAAGGAGAAGGTGGTGACCAGGATCATGGTTTCTCGCTGTGAAGTCGACCTGATGAAGATCAGGTCGGAGTTCAAGAGGCAGCACAAGAGGTCGCTGTACCAGACCATCGCTGTGAGTCGCTGCGACGTCCCACACACACCGAGACCAGTGAAAGCACCACATTACACAGAGTCCAGTTCAGAGACGTGGATGTAGTTTTTGACCTGAAAAATAATATCAACATAAATTATGGAAAAAAAATACTGTTATCTAAGGGAATCCGACATTAATAGTAAAAGTATATAACATCATATAAAATATTTTTTATCTGTTTAATAATTTTAAGTAAAATGAATAAAGTGATATTTTATAGCCCATTAAATTTCATTTTATTTATTGGTCGGGACACTGCTCACTGATCAGCAAAGAAAAAAAAAATCTGAAAAAGAGCCAGCGTTAGCCTGAAATGTTAATTAATCATCTCTTAAGCAGTTGTTAAAAAGGCAACTTGAAATTAGAATATATCCCATAAAAAAATATTAAACGCTGCTTAATTAATGCAGCGTTCATCCACCTAATAAACAAGTGTAAAATCCTGCAAAAGCAACTTGAACCTACAATCTCTGATGGTTGTAAAATGTAAATATTTAAGTCATAAAAGTACCTCACTTAAAAAAACACAAGTAAAAAAGATTATGAAATTTGATATTGAAAAAAATAAATAAAACCCACTAAGAGCTGTGTTTATGGTGCAGATTAAAGTGGGAGATTTTTTTGGTACCTACAATTTTTTCAAATACAAATTGACCAAATATGTTTAAGTTCATGTATTTTTTATTGATTAAGCTACTGACCCCAATATATAACAACAATAATTTAAAACCTCGTTATTATATTATATAATAATAGTAAATATTAGATAAATAAAATACTTAATAGTTAAAATATTAATAAAAAGACAGTATGTGCTGTACAATAAATTTCTCTGAAAGTACTTCTACTTTCTGACGGTTGAAACTTATTCTGTGGAAAAAACTTGTATTTTTACATAACGTTTACTTACTTTTCTACATTTAATGTTTATTGTTGTTTTTGTTGTGGTTCAGGAGCACACGAAAGGCGACTACCAGAAGGCTCTGCTCAGTCTGTGCGGAGGTGACGACTAAAAACCTCAAACTGCATCTGCACTACCGGTTTCCCAGAATGCCGCTGGGGGCTGAGCTGTCAGCTGACTTACAGTATTATCGTTGTTCTCACGTCAAAACACGTCGTGTCACCGTCTCCGTCTCTCTGGACAGCTTCAGTTTCTGGAATAAAATACAATAAAAAAAATTTTAAAAAACATATTCACCTGTTTGCCTGTCTGCTGTTTGAGTGGTTGACCAGCAGGGGGCAGCAGAGACACGTTTTTCAACCCTGCTGGAAGCTCAGAAAACCCTGATTTATTCCTGCATACACTCTCACTTCCTGCCATCGATCAAACTTTATTTATAACGGCACCTTTCACAAGTGCAACTTTGATTGTGTTTTTGTAGTTTTAGTCACAAACACGTTTGTTTCCATGTTTACGTCTTATACGTAAAACCTGTGGGGATCAATAAAGTCTAATAAACACGAATAAATTTGTCACGCCGGTGATAAAACTGCTACCAAAAATAATAATAATTTTTAAAAAAAGTAGATGATGAAATCCTGCCGTTCTCCCGAGGATGCATCTGTTTGTTGGATCAAAGTAAGTATCTGATGTCAAAATATTGGTTATTAATTACTCCCCAGCAGACTCACGTAGACACATATTTGTGATGCGTGTTTGTGTTTGTGTGATCTCACATTAATTCAATGTTTGATCATTAAGTCCAGTCAAGACTCCTTCAGGTTGTTTTTCCTTTAATCGTTCGTAGGTTTTCTGTTGTTTGTTTGCTGCTAATTTTTTAATTAAAGATGCTAATTTTACCTCCAGCGCTGCTGCTAATTTGCATTTCTGCTGCCGAAGATGAAGAAAAAAAGAAGAAGCTTTCTGCTGTTTAGTCAGAGGAAGAGCAGCGAATGTACAGAAGTAAATAACCCTGAAAAAAAAGGATTCGGATCTTACAAACAACGGTGGCGACTGTTTAAAAAACTTAAACTCTTGTATTTACAGAACTGAAACGTGACCTGAAGTTAAAACTCAAGAGTTCAACAACTTGTTCTTCAGTATATTTTAGTGTCAAATTTCATTCTGCATATAATTAATTTCAGGATAAATATTTGACCGTATTATCGTCAGCGATATTTTTCTTTTTAAATCATTTTTGAAGTAGTTTTACGATTTGACTTTTCTAATATTTTTAAGCTTTATTTGTTTCTAGAGAATGAAGGTAGACGGAAAAAAATAAATAAAAAAGTACCAAATTAGACTCTGGAGTTGAAACTCTTGATTAGCGATTAGTTCCCTCGGCAACTTAATAGCATTAATAGGCGAGCGATTAGTCGCTAATATCGTTAGGCTAGTCACGAGCTGGCCTTCGGAGACGAGTCCTTCGGAGACGAGTCCTTCGGAGACGAGTCCTTCGGAGACTAACCAAGGCCGAACCGAACCGTGTCGATCCGATCAACTATTTGCGTGGAGAGCTGTAAGACGTCGGCCGTTCCTGCAGTTACCGTAGCAACGCTCCTGTAACTAGCAACCTTTAGAGCTTCGGAGCGGGTCACAAAACATACGGAGCCAGAAATTCGTCCTCTTTTGTTTTCTATCATTTAGTAGAAGAGACAGAAAACAACGGCCAGGTAACGTAGCTTTTAACCGGCTAAAATTAGCTCGCTAACAGTTAACGTTCATCGAATCTTTCGCATTATTTGTAGTAAACTTTGAAAGTGATATTTAAACCGTCTGAAACCTTTGAAAGGCTCCAACGACTTAACTCCTTCATCTCGGACCACTTACCAACGTAATATGAAATGTAGCCTGAATACAATCACCGTCATCTTCATAACATGTCAATCAACCGTCGGACCTTTTAAGTTTGAAAGTGAAAGTTTAAAAAGGCTTTAATGAGTTCGAACTCAACACTTACATTGAAAAGTACGTTTTGTCCTTCATGTTTCTGGAGTTCGGTCTCTGAAATCTGATCCAACACCGGCGCCGGGAAGTCTCGGGATATGTCGTCTCCTTCGTTGTGAAGGATAGATGCCGTGCTTTTTACCTTTGGACAAAAAAAACAAAAGAGAAGAAAAGGTGCTGAGTCAGCAGTCTTGAACCGGGTGGCCCGAGTGGGAAAAGAAACCCAGAAAGGGGAGTCGTAACGGATCGCGTTTCTGCTGGCTCAGCAGGAACGACCAGATATGGTGAACAAACGGGTGGCCGGTGTTTCCATGCCAACGAAAACAAAGATCAAAGTAAAAAGTAGGTGCCCCGAAGAAGTATAAATAGAGATGAGTCGTAGAAACTTCTGGAGTGCGTCATGTTTGTTTTGTCACTTCGTTATTTTATTGGTGTTTTCGACGTGATTTTTTTTGGGGGGGAACTTTGGATCCAGTTTCCACGATGGAAACTTCCATTAAAGAAAAATTAATTATTGAGTGAAATTTTTCTTCATAAAACATCTTTTAAAAAAAAAAAATATATATAATTTTTCAACTGTCTCACTGGCTTCTTTGCTTTTGTTGTGTTTTTATAATACTTCTGACCGATTGCAGGAAGCGAAATCTGAATCTTTTCCGTCTTTGACTAAATAAAGGCGTGAAGAAGATGGCGGCGCGGCCGCGTTAACGCGTTAATGAAGTCGGCGACTCTCCAGACTGAGTGTTGACCTGCTGACCCACGCGAGTGTTATTTGTTTAAAGCACAGCTAATCCTCGATTGTCACGCTCCCGTAATCCCGCCGCCGGCCTTCCTCTCCGATCCCGTCGCCCCCCTTCTCCTCACGCGGGCGACAGAAATCACCACGACGACCACTCCGACATGAACCAAATGTCAGACGCCGCTCGCCGCAGACGGGACGCATAATTACAGCCGATCGACAACGACGTCTTCCTCCATTCCTGCTCGGACGGTGAAAACACATCTGGAGGTGAATATAAAGAAAGAAACAAAGAAAGAAACAAAGAAGGAAACAAAGAAGGAAACAAAGAAGGAAACAAAGAAGAAAACAAAGGAAGAAATTAAGAAGGAAACGAAGAAAAAAGCCGTTAAATTCAATAACAGAAGACTCGTTTAAATTTCGTTCCATTTCTGCCTTTAAAAGCAGCCGAATCCTGTTTGTAAAGAACTCACGACGTTCAGATAACGATCACCGATTCCTGAGATAATGAAGAAAACCTTAAAACAAGAAGATTCTCAGGCAATTTCTGAACTGTCTTTCTGCTCTGATTTCTAAAGCAGATTTCTGGAGATGTAATTCTGTTTGGTTTTTTTTGTCCTGCAGGATGTTTGAGTCAGATAAGAGTTTTAAATGTCACAGAGCAAAGAGTTAAATTAGACTGAGGTGAAGTGGGAACAGGTGTTTGGGGAAGCAGGAGGAAGTCTTGTCATCAGACAGGAAGGAAAGTGCCGAGGACCTCTGGTGGACGGAGGGAGAACGACTGGATCACTAATAACTGAAAGTCTTTATCAGGTGATCGATGAAAACTTTAATCTACAAAGAAACAGCAAATAGCTTCATTTGCTAAAAAGCAGCTAAACAAACAGCTAACAATGCTAACAGTCGGCTAAGTTAGCTAATAAACAGCTAAAATCAACTTAAAAAACAACTAACAAGGCTAACAACCAGCGAACAACCAGCTGACAACCAGCTGACAACCAGCAAACAACCAGCGGACAACCAGCTAATAACCAGCGGACAACCAGCTGACAACCAGCGAACAACCAGCGGACAACCAGCTAATAACCAGCGGACAACCAGCTGACAACCAGCGAACAACCAGCGGACAACCAGCGGACAACCAGCTGACAACCAGCTGACAACCAGCAAACAACCAGCGGACAACCAGCGAACAACCAGCGAACAACCAGCTAATAACCAGCGGACAACCAGCTGACAACCAGCGAACAACCAGCGGACAACCAGCGGACAACCAGCTGACAACCAGCTAACAACCAGCTGACAACCAGCGAACAACCAGCTAACAACCAGCGAACAACCAGCACATTTTGCAAAAAAGAGCAGGTTAAACCAAGTTACCAAACCGATAACAACGCTAACAACCATCAGAAGGTCCCAGTGGAACATGGTTTTGACAGTCTGATTCTGGGGGACGAATTCACGGTGACACAACTCAAAGAAAACGTCAAAGAAAACCCGCCTGGTGTCTCCTGACCGACTTCTTCGGTCTTGGACAGTGAAGCTCCGCCCCTCTTGACGTGATGTTATCAGACCAACCGTCGCTTCATCGCCGGAGACTTTCTGAAGACTTTCGAGGGTTTCTGTTGACTATTTACAGTTAAAACAAATTTGACGTACAAAATGTGCTACATAAATAAAATTGCTTGCTTGCTAGAAGAGGAGGAGCCTCCACAGCACCTGAACAAATATTCTATTAAAATTCATTTCCATTTTTCCATTTTATTGTAATACGAATTATGTATTTTGTATACAAGTAGTTTTTATTGTCTTCAATTGTTCACATATTCTTATTTTAACCACTTTCTAACCATTTTATTTCTCTTTTATTGTTTGAGGTCGCTTTTATTTTTTTCTAATCTTTTATTTTGTACATTTTCCACCCAGTTTTATTTTTTTATATATATTTTAAGTCTCTAGTATTTTAACCATCCTTTTTGTGTTTGTCCGTCACTTTGAACTGCATTTTTTTGTCTTTTCATGAAAACTGCCACATTAATAAAGTTTTAATTGATTAACTGATTTTTAAGCCAACAAAAACACAAAACAATCCTGATAATTGGTAATAAATCAAGCTGTTGACCCTGAAACATGATGAGGTCTCTGGAGATCTGCTGGAGGCGGGCGGGGGGTGGGGGGCGGAGGAGGTGGAGGTTTAACCCCGCCCCCCCGGGTCCCCGTCCCGCCTCAGGTTTAGTTTTAATGGTGACGTCGCTCTCGGCTCTGTTTCCTCTCAGGCAGCAGACGGCAAAAAGGTTTTTTCATCTCAAATCTTTCGACTCATTTGGACGTCGTCGAATCCTGAAGTCACCGAACGCAACACTTGGAAATAAATAAATAAAACCTGGACACATTATCATCACCTGAGTCGTCCTCCGAGCTCTTATAACGCAGATCATTTACAGGAAGGAGGAATTCACTGCGAAGATCATAATGCAAAGCAGCAGATTTTCAGGGCTTCTCAGTTTAAACCATTTAGAGGCTTTTCAGCTCAAATCAAAAGCTTCGAGTCGTGAATCCTGATTAACTGGCCGCCAAAAAAAAAAGAACAATTAAGAAGCAAGTCGCCTAATTAAGCGCAGAGATCAAGCGCCTTTTTTTTTTTTTTCCTCTCTTCTCGCCCCTCGAGGAGTTTTTTTTTTCTTTGATCAAAGCGATGCCCGGAGCGGCGATCGAGCCTCCCCGTCGTCGACGGCAACACGTTTCCCTTCCGGCAGATTTAACTCAAACAGAAGAGGAGAGAAAAAAATAAAAAATAAAAAACTGACAACGGGGCAAAGAAAATACAACAAATATTTCCGGATCCATGAAAGCTTGTTGTTGAATGATCATTACGCACAATAAAAAAAAAACACTTGTTTGTGAGTGGAAATACACGATGGAGGGGAGGGGGAGGGGAAGGGGAGGGGGGGTTACTATCGTCAGGAAGTCTCTCCAAACCGGCGCTGCAACTTTAAAAGTTTTTATTTATGCCCGCCTACTGAGCTGCACATGTTTAATGCTGCAGCTTCTTCTTCTTCTTCTTCTTCTGTTCTCGGGGAAATATGCAAAGTTTATCAGAGCCGCCCCATCCTGACTTTCATGTCGGCCTCGGCTTCTTTTCTTTTTTTTTTTCCTTGACGGGAGCCGCTGACAGAAGAGATTGAGGAGTCAGGTAGAAGGCAGAAGTTCGCCTGCAGGGCTGAGTGACGCCCGCCGTCTGCTAATCGGGCCTGACGTGCTCCTGATGCCGAGCTTCTTCATTAAAGAAGCGCTTTAAAAAAAAAAAAAGTGTGGGGGGAGGAGGGGCTCCGACCTTCTGACACTTTGATTCCCCCGCTCGTCAAGAGCGACAGCCGACAGCTCCTCGTCACGCGGCGCACGCTTCTCGTCGTCTTTTTTTTTTTTTGTGGGAAGTTTTTTGCAACAATTAGCATAAATATTTCATCTTCTTCCGCCGTGTGCGTCGCCCCTGCTGCTGCTGCTGCTGCTGCTGCTGCTGCTGCAGGATCCGGCTGGGGGGGGGAAACGGGGCGGCGGCGTCACCGGGGAAACGACGAAACCTTTTTTTTAAAGTGTACTTTTCTTCTCCGTTAACATACAAAGATGAAGCGCGACGGAGGCAAACAGCCAAACATATGTACCCTTTGTGAGATCTTTTATTGAAACATATTTGGGAGCAAAGAGACGCTCGAGTTTGATTACGAGGCGGGAAAGAAAAAAAAAGAAGAATAACCCCCCCTCATTATTTATTTCACTGCAACTTATTTACATTCTAGATGGGAAAGGCAATCGGCTGGAAGTTTACCGAGGAGATCGCGGCGGCTCCCCCGCCGACACTGTGACGGGAGGTGGTGGTGGTGGTGGTGGTGGTGGTGGTGGGGGGAGGGAGTCAAGAAACTTTCAGGTAAAGTAGTAGAGCAACTTTATTTCCCTTTTCAGTCGTCATCGCTGGATAACGAAGGCAGCAGAACGTGATGAGGGCTCGTAATGTTGTGCCAATTAATTTCTGTGTCTGTGAAACGCCTGCAGCCAACCAGCAGCAGCAAAATTAAATATATACTTATACATGTGATTTTCAAAGGAGGGTGAAAAAACCCCTCTTCTCTCTCTTTCTGGCTCCAGCGACCCACCGAGTGGGAAGACTTTACTTAAGCAGGAGGAAGAGCATCATTAAAATTAAAAGCCAAACTGTAAAGGGGGGAAAGAGGTTTTTTTTCGTGCCTCAGCCGTCGGCTGCCGCTCGGCACTTCAAAACAAACTGCGCGGCGGCCGAGCGGCTCCACTGAAACGCTCCACGTTCACTATTTGATGTTGGAGCTGATTAGTACCCCCTCCCCCCCATCTCCCTCCTTAATCCCCCCTCCACCTACTGATGAAAAATTCACATCAACACAAAAAAAGACAAAAAAATTGATAAAAACAACACCAGGTTACAAATTAATGACGTTTGTGATGCCGAGATTCGTACGGAGGATTTAATTTGTTCACGCTAGTTTCTATTTATTCGAGCTGATTGTGAGACCGAGAGAGACAAAAGACACGGTGAGGATCCTTAGAGAGTTCTGGTTCTGGTCCACAAGTAAGAAAAACCAAAACATAAAAATCACAGTCCAGATGTCTGCAGTGCTCGAAAAGTTTTTCCTTCTTTCTGTTGGAGGTTTCTTCTGTTAAAAGAGAGTTTTTCCTTCTGTTGGAGGTTTCTTCTGTTAAAAGAGAGTTTTTCCTTCTGCTGAATCTTTCTTCTGTTAAAAGAGAGTTTTTCCTTCTGTTGGAGGTTTCTTCTGTTAAAAGAGACTTTTTCCTTCTGCTGAATCTTTCTTCTGTTAAAAGAGAGTTTTTCCTTCTGTTGGAGGTTTCTTCTGTTAAAAGAGACTTTTTCCTTCTGTTGAATCTTTCTTCTGTTAAAAGAGAGTTTTTCCTTCTGCTGAATCTTTCTTCTGTTAAAAGAGAGTTTTTCCTTCTGTTGGAGGTTTCTTCATGTTAAAAGAGAGTTTTTCCTTCTGTTGAATGTTTCTTCTGTTAAAAGAGAGTTTTTCCTTCTGTTGGAGGTTTCTTCTGTTAAAAGAGAGTTTTTCCTTCTGTTGGAGGTTTCTTCATGTTAAAAGAGAGTTTTTCCTTCTGTTGGAGGTTTCTTCATGTTAAAAGAGAGTTTTTCCTTCTGTTGAATGTTTCTTCTGTTAAAAGAGACTTTTTCCTTCTGTTGAATCTTTCTTCTGTTAAAAGAGAGTTTTTCCTTCTGTTGGAGGTTTCTTCATGTTAAAAGAGTTTTTCCTTCTGTTGGAGGTTTCTTCTGTTAAAAGAGAGTTTTTCCTTCTGTTGGAGGTTTCTTCTGTTAAAAGAGAGTTTTTTCCTTCTGTTGGAGGTTTCTTCTGTTAAAAGAGATTTTCCTTCTGTTGGAGGTTTCTTCTGTTAAAAGAGAGTTTTTCCTTCTGTTGGAGGTTTCTTCTGTTAAAAGAGATTTTCCTTCTGTTGGAGGTTTCTTCTGTTAAAAGAGAGTTTTTTCCTTCTGTTGGAGGTTTCTTCATGTTAAAAGAGAGTTTTTCCTTCTGTTGAAGGTTTCTTCTGTTAAAAGAGAGTTTTTTCCTTCTGTTGGAGGTTTCTTCTGTTAAAAGAGAGTTTTTCCTTCTGTTGGAGGTTTCTTCATGTTAAAAGAAAGTTTTTCCTTCTGTTGGAGGTTTCTTCTGTTAAAAGAAAGTTTTTCCTTTTGTTGGAGGTTTCTTTTTTTTAACTTTTTTTTCCCCTTTATAAAACCACTTGGATGCTGAGCAGTTATAATAAAACAGAAGTGGTTAACGACCCACCCCCTCCTTTCGCCCCCTAAAGGCCCTCCACTGGTACAGCTGCCGTGTCATCTGTCCACCCGGGTCGTCCTCATGGATTATGAAACAAGGCGCTCCCCATTAGCGGCTGCGAGCTCGTCTACGTCTTCCGACAAAAAGGCAGAAAAAAAACAACCTCAGAACGAAATGAGTCAAACAAAAGGCATCGCGGCACGTCCGACACAACCGGAGTGTCGCTGCAAAACAGGTTATAATGCGATTCGGTGCATCCGTAACGAGGCCCGGGCTTTTGATCCGGGCGCCCTGTTATCTCGCACGCTTGCTTCATAGCCCGCTGCTCTCTTAGCATTTTTCACCTCATTTATCATCAAAGACGAACACCTCCTTCCTGATGTCGAACACTCTGCAGCTCCCGAGGATTTCCACTCGTACACTTTTATTTTCCTTCAACCTCTTTCCCTCATTTTAAAACAGGATTTCCCTTTTGAGTCTCGTCTTCTTGTCACCGAACTTCTTTTAACAAAGCCGTCATGTAAATGGACTCAGTCAGCCGTGTCCTCCATCTCTGATCCTCCTCTCCAGTACATATATCATCCACGTAATCATCCTCCAGCCCCCACCCCTCCCTCCAGCCCCCCCGGGTGACCACAGGACCACCTTCAGGCATCCACGGCACCGGTGGGATTTATTATCAAAGACGTACACCCCCTCCCCAGGAGGCGGGACCAGCCTGTGGCTCGTGGTTCCTACGGAGACACTCCCTGAGCGTATCATCATTACCGTATTAAAAAACAAACGTACTAATTTTGAAGAGGAAGAAAAATGTTTTTCTCCATTCAGTATTTTAAAATAAAAAAACAGAAATGTGACGTCCAACTTTGGCCTGAAGAGTCTCTCGTTCGTAGATTCTACGTAAAAGTGTTCGTCTCTTGGGTCTGAAAAGTGAGGCCAATGCAGAAGTGCCTTAAAGTGTAATACCACCGAGGGCCACTAGGGGCTGGCGCCCAAAAAAATAAAAACACCATTCAAAAAGCTTCGAAGCTTCATCTTTGTGTATGGTTGCCGTAGTTACAGCGAGGTTAATGAAAAGGACCAGTGTCCTACGTCCATCTGCCGTGCAGAGAAACAACAGACGGACTTTTACTCTGTAAATCCAGCTAATATTCTTACGAACTCTGCTCAGCTAGCATTAGCTTTGGCGTTAAATGCTACTTCCTGTTGGGGCTAACGTGGACGACAGGTTCGTAGTTTACATTAAAACCTGAAATTAGTTTGTTTGACCATTCTGTCTTTGACAATTTTTTTACGCTAACGAAAAATTTTACAATTTTTGTCTTAGTTTGATCGAGTTCATTTTCTCCGTGAAAATTATGTCGCCAAAGAGTAGTTTTTTGAAGAAAAAAAATCGTGACAAAATTGCCACATCAAACTTCATTTACGATTATTTTGACAACGTTTCACGATGTAGATTTTTAGATTATTCAGCTTTTAACGAAAAGGGACTCACAGTCGCTCTTTTGGGCTTTTCGTACCTGACGTGACCGTTAAAATATAAATATAATCATTTATCCAAAACATACAACAAACCGCTCCGTGGAGACGAGAATGTAAATAACGGATCTCAGCGTTCGTCAGTCTGGATGTATTTTTGTGGGATATTTTCCACCGTCTCTGGTTTTTTTATCCGTCTGCTCGTCTCCTCTCCTGCTGAGACGCCATCTCGTCCCCCAATGAGTTATTATTACATCCTGAGAATATGCAAATTGAAGCAGCTCGACGGTGTGTGTTTTTGATGGAAGAATACAAATCACCACAGACATGACACTTTTTTAATTTTCCTGATGAATGTAATGCTTCAGAAAGAGGAAGGATTGATGACGGGGCGTAATGAACTCTTTAGCACACGGAGACGCGGGAGGCTTTTCATTACGTCGTCCCGCCTGAAGACGCGCTCGTCCACAAATCTGTCCCAGCCCGGCTCGCCGCTCGACCTCGGAGCGGTCCGGTCCGTTCAATCGTACCAAATCTGAGGCTGCAATTTCTGATTTCATGTTTTGGGTCACAAAGTTATTAAAAAAGGAAAAAAATAATAAGATATATTTACATCTGGTGATTGCAACAACCAAAATTTTAGTGCAGAGATTTACATTTTATTAAAAGAACAATCAAATTAATATTTTGTAAGGTACTTTAAATGCAAATTAATATGCGTCATTTGATGCTGTTAATCAGATTATTATGGTAGCTGGTGATAGAGAACTACAACAAACTATATAGCAACAAGTGTGCCTCTAATATTGTTAATTTGATATGTGATGTTCCACTCGGATCAATTTTAGGACCTTTATGCTTCCTATTTATATCAATGGTTATTTTTTTTATAACTTTGTTTCTATCCTTTTCCTATTATGTTTAAGAGAGTCATTTAATTCATGATGTGTAATTCATTTTTGATGTCAAATCTTTAAGTTTCTCGTATTTCGTTATAAAAAAAATAAAATAAAATGCATTCTCTTCTAATTTGTTCATCAAGATTGAAAGTCGCCGTCTTGTTGTAATATTGCAGCCAGAAGTGACCGTGTGGTGGATCGGACTCCTGATTGGGAAATCTGAGGCCTGTCAATCAAAACAAACATACAGCTTTTTAAGGCCTAATATCTGATTAATGTTTGGATTGTTTTCAGATGGACCGCCGCAAAACTAATGACAAGGACTGACTTTTGGAAAAAAATGTAGTGACTTTGTATTTCGTGAGAGAAGTTGAATGGGATTCTATGGAGGTTTTTTCGGAGTCAACCTCTAGTGGCCATCAGTGGTATTGCAGTTTAAAGCACTCCTCTCACTTTGAAGCTGTCGCCTCTAACTAAATTTGTCAAGTTGCCGGTTTCAAAACATACGGCGGCGGATAGGTGGTGTTAAATTTACTTCACAGTGAAAACACGAAAAAAACCAACTAATATGATGCAACTTCTTCCTGCGTTGAAACGGTGTCTTTCCTCTTGTTGTCGTAACATCACGAGCTTCTTCTGCCGAGTTTCAGCTCGGAAGTAACGAGTCGGTGTTTTCTGACTGATTCCTTGGACCTCTTGATGGAAAACCTTCAGTCGGCCTTTGTGCTGCTGTGTGTGTGTGTGTGTGTGTGTGTGTGTGTGTGTGTGTGTGTGTGTGTGTGTGTGTGTGTGTGTGGTTTCCGTGGAGTAATGGCCTCCATTCATTATGGGGCCAGTTGATTTTCATTTACTCTCTGGGCTCCTACAATTAAAGGGGAGCAGCTGAAGAGGTGATGGAGGGACCGGGACGCCCAGAGGTCGCCCACCACTTTAAGTGATAAATTAAACACGATTATCAGGACCCCCCCACCTCCTCTCCCCCTCCTCCTCCATCCACACTCACTCCAGCTCTCCGGGACAAAACCATCAGAACGGGCGCCTATCACCACGACGACTAGACTCGGACACGTTTTGAATCGTTGGCGATCGTCTCGTGAATTTTTTTCGTAACCACGAATGTTTACGAGCGACCGTATCAAACAAGCTACCTCGGCGGCTCCGTCTTTAGTGGCGCTAGCAGCGGGATCGGGGACGGAAATATCTTAACGATTTACCGGAAGGATTTGCCCCGAACGTTTTGTCACAACATTCGGGATCCCCAGAGGACGACTCTTGACAGAATCTGGTCCTCTAGCGCCTCCATGAGGTTCAAATTTTTAACTTTTACAAGAAATATCTAAACAACGATTCGATGACTTGATAAAAAACACAACTATTTTGGATGTTCATGTTCCCTTCAGGATGAACCGGAGTATCTTTAATTCTTACTAAAACTCGTCGCTCGAAAGTTGTTAAAAAAAAAAGTTTGAGTTTTCAGCGACATCATCTGAAATACAAATATACAAAATCTGCAAAACTGAAGAAAAAATTGACAAAATTAAACTGGTTTCTTTTAGTTTGTCATTTATGAAGGAGCTCAAAATGGAAACCGTGATTCACGTCAGCTCATTCTTCATAAAAAATGATGATTCAGCGTCATCCAGCGACGAAGACGTCGTCTCTACTGGACAGAGAAAGAGCAGATGTCTTTAGTCCGTCAGCCAAACCTGCTTCCTACGAACTCGACTTCGTCCCACAGCGGACTGATGTGACGTCCTCAGGCGGACAGCCTGCTTGTTCCATGACGCCACGCCAGTCGTCTTGTTGTTGTTTTTGTGTATTTTCTAATAAGACAGTCAGTAGTTGAGATGTGACGTCAGATTCACGTAAATTTATTTATTTGAGGTGCGAAAGCTCCAAAAAAATAAACCTTTTCCAAAAAAAAAATCACTTATTTTGCCACGAATTTCGGTTCTCTAAGAAAATACCGAGACAAACAAAATGGATGAAAAAAGACGCGTAAAAAAAAAAAGACACGTAAAAAACCCACCAAGTGTATAAAGACGCTTCCAGCCCGACGTCTCGTGTTCTCGTCCGTCCCGTCCTCTCTTTTCGTTATGCTGACTCATCTCGTCTTGTCCTGTTGTCTTCTTTAGCATTTTGTCTTCGTCTCTGGTGTATTTTTCTAGTTTTGTTGTCGTCCCCCACGTCTCACATTGTCCTCTTCATTACCTTTTGTTGTCTCATCCATCCTGTCTTCTTACGTTATTTCATTTCGTCTTGTTATCCTCCCGTGTCGTCCCCCGTTTTTGACGTCCTGTTGTCTTCTTTAGCATCTCGTGTCCCATCTTTTCCGTTTCCTCGTATTTTCCCCATCTTTCATTGTCCTCTTGACTCCTTCCTTGTCTCAGGTTGTCTCCCCCCCCCCGTCATGTCTCTTTGTTTGTCCTCCTCATCTCGCCTTCAGTTCGTTTTCCCCCTCCGACTCACCTGGACCTCCGCTCCGTCCCCGTCCTCCCTCGTTCACGTAAACCTGCCTTCGAGTCCGACGTCCACAACAAAACACATATTAGCATTAGAGAGCAAACTAACATATTAGCGTGCAGCTCATCTGACGGGACGGGCGGCTCGCTGCGATTAGTCATCCGGCGGGGGGACAAACACAATTACAGCAAAGCAATAACAAGAGAGGAGGAGAAAAAAAACAAAAAGAAGAGAAACTCCTGACCTCTGCATCTCGGCTCCATTTAAATGTTTGATGTCTCATTGAATTAGTATCACAGTGTGAAAGACAAAGCTAATGGAAATGAGCCGGCGACAGGCAATACTGCTGATTGGGCCTCATATCATTAGAATAATATCACGTCCAGCGTTAATAACAAGGAGAGGAAATAAATAACGGGAGGGGGGGGGAGGGAGGGGAGGGTGGAGGGGGGGGTGGGGGGGGGGGGTCAGTTAATAGGCGCTGTGCTAAACTGGCTGCGTTTAAATGTGCCGAGGCCAGCGCTTCTTCCTGTTTACTCATGGGCCGCTGATCGCCTGAATATTGATGTGGCGGAGCGATCGGCGGTGAAGGATCCTCCGCTCTCAGCTCCTGGGTGGAGGTGGGGGAGGAGGTGGGGGAGGAGGTGGGGGAGGTGGGGGGGGGGGAGCTTTTCATCCTGATTATTCATCTTGATAAATACATAAGGACGGACAAAATTATGGCTGTTTTTCAGGCGGCGCTGGTTCATACCGGGGGTGAATTAGCTCCGCTGATCGATGGGAGCCGCTGAACGTCCAACTCTTCGCTTCTCGTCCTCCGCTTCCACAAATATTCATTTACCGACTGACAGCGGCGAAGACGAAGACGAAGACGAAGACGTCTAAACAGTCTAAACGCTCCGAACGAGTTTTTAATTGTCTTTTTTCCTCCCGAGGAAATTATTATTTGTCATTTTTAGGAAATTACCCGACTGAAAAATAAAGGAACGGTGTCCAGAAGTTATGAACGCGTGGACGCCACGATTCAGACGTGTCGCCGTGGTTACGGTGTTTCCGCCGAACGCTGGAAAAACCTGCTGTCGGAAACTTTACGATCCAAATACGATACGGCCCAAAACTAATTTGTTGATTCTAACGTTTCTTATTTACTTAAATGCCTCCTGGGAGACTTTATTTGACAGTTAAGAACATTTTATGTTTTGGTTTTTGGTAAATATAACGTCATTAATTGGAGTAAAACAACTATGAAACTTTTAAGTATCCCTTAAATTGATCACATTTTTTTCTCCATAAAATGTTCATTAAATGAAAGAGTGAAGGAGGTGATTTAAGGTGGTCAGGAAAATTAGTGTTTTGTGTTTTACAACTGAAGACTGACTGATATATAGGTTACGATTTTTATACGCCAATAAAATCAAACAAATGGACATTTTTGCTGCCGTCAAACCGGAGACGCTGCGGTTCAACACCTCGGACGCACATTTTTTTTTTTACGTGATTAGAAATAATGCAAAAATGTTTTAAGAAATATCACCAAACTGAACATCATCGCAACAATTTAGGCGAATTTCAAGCAATCTCAGCAATATTTAGATATCTGCAGCCAGACTTTTTCTTTAATAAATGCCGTTAACAGAAACTCTGCTGAAAGTCGTCTTTCCCAAACAGAACTCGCCTCGTTAACAAAAATAACTTTTTATTTATACTCAAACTGCGAGCCAAGAAGTTTAGATCACAACAGTCGAAAAAAAAAAAATCTATGAAATCTGGGAGACTTAATATAAAATCTTTGACTAACTTAGTAAAAAAAATTTTTTTTTAAAGTGTTGTTTTTATCCATGTAAAACTAAATAAAATGACATTTTCTTTCCTTTTACAACAACAGCAAGACTTTTGAGGCTTTAAATGATTAGTCCTCCCAGTTTTGTAGTTTTTTTTCGCACTACAAAGACGACGTGATTACAAAGAGAATTATTGCGAAGTGATGCTAACGGACGACTGAGCCTTGAATACTGAGAAGGACGAGTTGAAGCGACTTCGTTGAAACACGAAGGCCTTTTACACGTCTTGTGTTTCGTAACTTCGCTTCAACTCGAGCCAGACGAGCTTTTATTTTGAAGGTGCGCCTCAATCTAAAACTTCTCGATTTCCCTCGCGGCGCTTTTCGAGTCCGAACGATCTGCAGCGACGACGAACAACGCGACCTGCCGAGTTCACCCGCGACAAAAACAACAACGTTGGAAGAGTGAAACCGCCGAGACGTGAACATCCGTCGCATCTCAAATATTATCTGGCGAGCGGCCCGCCGGACGCTTCCCGTCCCAAACTCCATTACTGTAACTCTTCCTCTGATCTAATACGCATTTGAATCAATCAACAGACGCATTCTGATCACAGAGAAGATGGATTAGGAGGAGCGAAGGTCGACGAGCAGAGAGCAGCGTCGGCGGAGACGGAGACGATAATAACTCGTCTCCGTATTGCAGCCCGTCGGGATTAATCCGGACCGCGGCGCCGCTGCTCCGCGACTTCCTGTTAATGATGTGACTCTCGCACGCCGACAAAGCAGCGATCTCCAATTGTTCCGCTCGGCGTCGTCGTCTCCTGAATTAACCCGCTCGCTCCTCACGGACGACCCGACGGGATTAAAGAGAAGCAGTGTGTGTCTGTGTGTGACTGTGTGTGTGTGTGTGTGTGTGTGTGTGTGTGTGTGTGTGTGTGTGTGTCTGTGTGTGTGTGTGTGTGTCTGTGTGTGTGTGTGTGTGTGTGTGTGTGTGTGTGTGTGTGTGTGTGTGTGTGTGTGTGTGTGTGTGTGTGTGTCTGTGTGTGTGTGTGTGTGTGTGTGTGTGTGTGTGTGTGTGTGTGTGTGTGTGTGTGTGTGTGTGTGTGTGTGTGTGTGTGTGTGTGTGTGTGTGTGTGTGTGTGTGTGTGTGTGTGTGTGTGTGTGTGTGTGTGTGTGTGTGTGTGTGTGTGTGTGTGTGTGTGTGTGTGTGTGTGTGTGTGTGTGTGTGTGTGTGTGTGTGTGTGTGTGTGTGTGTGTGTGTGTGTGTGTGTGTGTGTGTGTGTGTGTGTGTGTGTGTGTGTCTATGTGTGTGTGTGTGTGTGTGTGTGTGTGTGTGTGTGTGTGTGTGTGTGTGTGTGTGTGTGTGTGTGTGTGTGTGTGTGTGTGTGTGTGTGTGTGTGTGTGTGTGTGTGTGTGTGTGTGTGTGTGTGTGTGTGTGTCTCTTTGTGTGTGTGTGTGTGTGTGTGTGTGTGTGTGTGTGTGTGTGTGTGTGTCACAGTGTGTTTGTGTGTGTGTTTGTGTGTGTGTGTGTGTGTGTGTGTCTGTGTGTGTGTTGGTGTGTGTGTCTGTGTGTCTCTGTCTTTGTGTTTGTGTGTGTGTGTGTGTGTGTGTGTGTGTGTGTGTGTGTGTGTGTGTGTGTGTGTGTGTGTGTGTGTGTGTGTGTGTGTGTGTGTGTGTGTGTGTGTGTGTGTGTGTGTGTGTGTGTGTGTGTGTGTGTGTGTGTGTGTGTGTGTGTGTGTGTGTGTGTGTGTGTGTGTGTGTGTGTGTGTGTGTGTGTGTGTGTGTGTGTGTGTGTGTGTGTGTGTGTGTGTGTGTGTGTGTGTGTGTGTGTGTGTGTCTGTGTGTGTGTGTGTGTGTGTGTGTGTGTGTGTGTGTGTCTGTGTGTGTGTGTGTGTGTGTGTGTGTGTGTGTGTGTGTGTGTGTGTGTGTGTGTGTGTGTGTGTGTGTGTGTGTGTGTGTGTGTGTGTGTGTGTGTGTGTGTGTGTGTGTGTGTGTGTTGGGATTCACAGGAGAGGATTTCTTCGACCAAACAACAGAAGAAGACGATTGTCATGATGAAACTGAAACGATGCGGCTACTTTAAACTTTTAAACTTTCTTCTTTAAAACCGTTCAGCGATAAACGTCCAGAAATCGTAGAAATCAATCCGACATTCAGAAGCTTTTTTTTCTTGTTTTTCAGTCGTCTTCCGCGTCGTCACGGCGATCCGACGACAGCTGTCCGAACATCTGGAAGCGAACTACAAACGGGAGCCGCTAACGAAGAATTCTGCTTCTTTTAAACGAGTTGAGCTGAATTTTAGGAAAAAAAGTTTACAGGAAATCAGATGAGAACTAAAGTGCTGAATATACACGGCTTGTTGTTTGAGTGACGGAGCAACTATAGAGAAACTATTTTAAAAATGAGAATTTCAAAAGTGTAAATAATAATTAAAAAAGAAGTAAAAACGAGGCAGATCGACTCCATGTTTCCATTTGAATGTGTGAATTAATTTCCAAGAACTACGAGGGAACGAGAGATTAAAGAGATAAAAACTTCAGCCTTTTATGTCTTAAGCACTTTGCTAATTAGCGCAGCGGCGGAGACGGAGGATGAATACATTTTAGAAATTGGAGTAAGAATAATAAAACAAAATAAAAAAAGACCTGAACACAACAGAGTGAATGAACGGCCCCCCGGGGGACCAAACGGTCGCTTCATTACACGTCGATGGAAATGATGCAAGCAGCTGCTCGGGCAGCGCGTGAGACGGCGGCGGCGGCGGCGCACTGTAAAAACACGGTGCGTTACATCGACTTCACATCTAATCGTCCGCTCCTCAAAAACTGAAAACTGATTTGTGTCTCAAATCTTTGGTTTTCTGATTTCCTCTTCAAGTCGTCTTCTGACGACCCCCTCAGACTCAGCTGGTGACCCGTTGGAGGGGGGCTGCCCCAGAGGTTGGGAACCACTGCGCTCTTTTACTATAGGAGGATTTATAACGCTGGACTTCGTTTTTAAATGGTTTGTATTTGTACTTTAACTCAAGTAAAGACGAGTTCCTGCTGATCCTCCTTCTGGGTCGACTCGGTTTGGACCCAACGCTTCAGTGGAGTTTATAGGTTTCTCGTTTTTAATGTGGATTCTTAAAATAATGTTGAAAAGGGATCAGAAACTACAAAATACGATCTGAACATGAACACAACACTGTTTGGAGAACGCCGAGTGACGCTGACGGACGAGTTCATTTTTCACTGTAAAAAAAAGAAAGAAGAAAAGAAAGAAGAAGCTGCTTCTCGATGTTCCTGCGTCTGTTGAAGAGAAGCAACGAGACGCAAAACATCGGAAAGGAGACACGAAATGTCTGCAGAGACAAAACTGCCACAAAGAAAGACAAGATGGCCTTAAAGTGACCCAAAATGTTCACATAAGAAGAGACAAAATGTCTTCTAAGAGACACAAAACATCCCCACAGACATAAAATGTCCAAAAAGATAGACAAAAAAATATCTGAAAGGAGACACAAAATGTTTGCAGCGACAAAACAACCACAGAGAGACAAAATGTCCACAAAATGACGCAAAATGTCCAACAAAATAAAAGAGATAAACAGACAAAAAAAATTGTCCACAGAGACAAAAAATGTCTTTTAAGAGACAAACTATCCACAAAGAAAGAAAATATTTTGGCATAAAACCCACAAAATGACCTTAAAGTAACATAAAACATCCACAGAGACACAAATGTCTTTTCTGACAAACTGTCCACAGAGACACGAAACAATAAAAAAAAAAAAAGTCTTTATTTTTATGTTTGTTAAATTTAAATACTGTAATTCTCTTTAAAAGTCTTCGTTAAAAAAAAGTGACCTGAGACTTTAAACGCTGACACAGCAGATTAGAAAAACCGTCACATGTCCACATTACGATCATAACGTGATCCGGACCGGATGGTTTATGTCTTTTATTTTTTTACAGTGTTCCTCCGCCTGTCGACGCAGCGACAGCCTCCTGATAACAGGAACGCCGCGCAGCCCTCGAACGCAGCACACGACGATGATGAAGCAGCAGCAGCAGCAGCGAATGTTTAATTCATCGTCTCCTCACGTCCCTCAAGTTAATTCCACCGCCGGCCGTGTTTATTTCTGCTTTGTACTTTTGTTTAAAGCCAGTTGTTGACAACTCTTGAACATGTCAAACTATCACCGCTAATAATTGCTTAAGGAGCTGGAACTTTCTGCAAATGTTGGTTCCAGCAACGAATCCTCCTCCTCCTCCTCCTCCTCCTCCTCCTCCTTCTTCTTCTTCGTCTTTTCACTCCTGAAAAGTCTCTCAGATGAATTTTTTATTTTTTTCCTCCAACGTCTGACTCTCAGCAAAAAAAAAGAAAAAAAGATTCTCTCTGTAATTCAAAGCGATGGCTGCAAGAGAAAGAATAAAAAAGAATAATGTAGCGCCGCCGCCGCTTCTTCCTTTTACATTTTTTTTTCGTGTTCGGTGGGAAAAAAAACAAAAAACTGTCAAGTGCTTTTTTTTTTTTTTTTTTTTTTTTTTTTGATTAGTTCTGTGGCTTTTTTTTTGTTTTGTTCTTGACCCGGGAATCCTAAAGAGGCTCCTTCTTCTCCTTCCTCCTCCTCTTCTTCTTCTTCTGTGGTGGAGTTGGGGGAATAATAATAATGTTATGCTGAGGAAGATGAATCGGTACAAGCGCCGGCCCCGGGGCGGTACACACCTCTCTTTGGGTCAATGCCGTTTCTCTTCAGATCGCGACGCCGCCACTCAACTGGAGCTGCCAGTTGATTAATCCCAATTAGACGGGCTGTCACTTTCCTGCAGAGCAGGTGGGGAGGGGAATGGGGGAGGAGGGGGGGACGTTTCCTCTCTCCGTTCGGCAGGAAAGAGGGTTTTTTCTTTTCCACCCGTCTGTCTGGTTTGTGTCTCCGACAGACAGACGGATAGACGGAGAGAATAATGAGTCTCAGAGAAGCTCATCTTTTTTTTTTCAGTGTCAGTCGTGAGGACGAGGAAGCAGACAGACTTCACAGCGTCTTCGTCTCGTTTACTCTTTTTTTTTTTTTTTTAAACGGAGAACACGTTTAACACGAATAAAAAGAGGGACGTTAAAGCGACGGGGAGGAGACGGCAAGTGAAGTCATGTGATTCAAGAAGTGACACTTTTATAAAAAATAGGCCACAAGCATGAACATCCGAAACGGTGCGTTCAGGGTCATGATCCGACAGCAGAGCAGTTCAACCAATAAACAAACCAGTTGCCTGTTTATGAAAGAAATCCAATCTGCCAATCATGTCGCAGCACCCAAGATTACTTTCTGTTTTCTGTTTTATAACCACAAACTGGATATAAAAGAGTTCGTAGCTTCAGGTCTGTAAAATGGTTCTGATCCAGAAGTGTCTTCAGCTGCAATACCAGCGAGTGCCACTAGAGGTCGGCTCCAAAAAGCCTCCGGCTCCATAGACTCCCATTCAACTTCTCTCATCAAATCCAAAGTGAATAAAATGTGTCCATCAGTTATCTCGGTGTTGTTAGCTAAAGTCACTCCTTCTTAGTTTTCTGGAGGTCCATCTGAAAATAATCCCTCATTCATTAGAAAAGAAGATTCAAAAAGTGGTACGTTAGATGTTCTGTTATAGGTGGGCGGGGCCTAATGACCTCGGGTTTCCGGTTACACAAATATTTTTCTAGAACATAAACATAAAAAGTGCAACTAGAGCAAAAAAAAAACCCCGAATGAAATAAAATTAAAATAAAAACAAGACTTTTTAATTTATTTGATGTGTGAAGGTTTTTCGGTCTTCAGACGAGTCCTTCGAAGTTTCATCCAAAGACAACTGGACTTATTTTAGTTCCTCGAAGACATTTCGTCTCGTCTTCGACATGTAACCTCGATGACTGGATGAGAGACGAAACGTCCTCAAGAAACTGAAAGAACTTCAGTCACCTTCAGATTAAACTTCCATCGATTTATCAAACCCGAACCCGGCTTATAAAGACTCAAATTACAGCTAACTACTGATGTGACACCGTTAGTTTTGTTTGTTATTGTCATGACAACGATGACTGCGAGGGCACTGCAACATGCAAAAACCCTTGTCCTTCAAAATAAAAGCACTGACTGCAACATACCAAACCTTGGTCCTTTGAAATAAAAGCACCGCATCAGATATTCTGTAGACTTCAAAATCAAAGTTTGACGACATGCCATCTGAGAACCGCAGATATAAATGTTATAAATGTGAATATATTCAGATAATTAGGCCGATATCTAATTCTTTGCGAGTCGGATATTAAATGTATTTATTTGTAAAAAGTCTTAAATGCAAATTGCTGACCTTGCAGAACACAAAGCGAATTCACCGCTTCCTTTGAACAGTTTAATTAACAATCTGGTTGCATATTTACTGAGTGACCTTCAATAAAACACTCAGATCTTAATAAAATAATTTAAACTCTTGCAGAGTGAAATATTTGACATGTTTCAGCTCTTTTTTCCCCCTCCGTGTTGCGATGACAACGCTTCTTCTACGGTCGACTCGCTCCGAACTAGTCTGAGGTTGGAAAGAAACTGTCGTCGTGTTTTTCACCTGCAGCTGCCGTTTTTCCTTAAATCACCTTTGAACCGTCCCGCGTTGGAAGATTAGAGCGAGCTGTTGTTGCGTCTATTTGCTCCGTCGTCTCCCTGTAATGAACTGACTGACGGCCTCCAGCGTCGCTTTAATGCTCCCCGTTGTTTTTTTTTGTTTTCCGCGGGCTGTAAACAGCCGACACTCGAACACTTCTCTACATTACAGCCCATCAAATATTCATGCGGCTTCTTCTGAGTAAAAGTGTCAACGGGGGTGTTTGCGTTTTAACGACGACGATATGGTAAATATTGAAAGCTGGATGTTTGTGAGGGAAAATGTAAAAATAAAAAAACATGCTCACTTTCACGTTTCATTTTACGCCGTTTGATACGATAAATGTCGCTGTACGTGGCGGTTAGATGGAAGTCTCTGAACTTCGGCAGCTCGTTAAGCCTTAATTGACTCGTTAGAAACGACAACGAACTGACTCGGGTTCTACAAGTGAAGCCAGCTGATTCCCGAAATGACGCTTTCCACTTTTGAGAGGTCGTCGAGATCTTTTAATTCATCTTTTAATTCATTTAAACTCAGTAAGTCTCGCTGTAACCTTTGTCTTCAAACTTCAAAATAAAAGTCTCATTTAGCTAAAAACATGCAAGACGGTGCAATAAAAAGAAAAAGTTACAAACATACGGAGAAACTTTCATACTTAAAACGCTGCATCCGACATTTAAGACACATACAGGGATTAAAAACATTGTTTAAACTCCGGCAGCTTTTCGGCCACTTTTTGTTTAAACAGTTTTTCCAACATGCAGATATTTGAGCGGACAGTCTGCAATAATAAGAAAAAGTAAAAGTTGGTGGAAGTCCGACTGGACAACATTAACAGCCGACTTTAGAAGTGTTTTGTATCATAAATGGCGAGAAACGGTAAATGAGAGTATCGTCGGCGTAGAGGCGGAACATCGTAGCGGATAAACGAAGACGCCGGTTTGTTCGCGGGTTAACTGTGAAGTCAAGACAAGACGTGGAAGAGGACAAAACCTTTTGAGATCGAAACATTATTTATTCATATTTGGCCCATCAAAAGTATTGAAAATGATTAAAAATGTTCCCCGATGATGAAATGCTGGATGAAAAGTTTGGAGGTTTAAAATTGTTATAAGATATTTTAGTCAGGATCAAAGTGGAGGTTCATCGTGGAAAAAAAAAAAAGAATTACAGAGACGGGAAATCACCCCCAAAAAATATGGATCAGGAACCCAAATAAGGGACTTATTAAGTGTCAAAGCAAAAAAATCTATTCAAGTTACTGAATACATTTAATTATCAGATCAGTCAGGGGTCATTTTAATACATCTTTTCTCATCAGTAATCATTAATAACCCAGTAAACCTGCAAAAAAACTAAATGCCTTTACAAAAGTTCCTTTAATTACTGCGGCCTGTATGAATGTAGAAACCTCCGGTTACTCACCTTTTACCACCGCGGCTGATTCACGCAGATTCCGTTCGCAATTTAATGAACGAATTAAAGACTTTTTAAGGTGTAAAATAACATATTTTGGTTCATTCAGGGGGCATGTGGGGGGGCGGGGGGTGGGGTGGGGATGGAGCGAGTCCCCGTCAGAATAAGAGCGCAGATCAGGAAGACGGAGGAAGGAAAAAAAATAAGGTGCCATTAGAGAGGAAGCAGTCGAGAGTCTGAACTCCCGTTTTTTTTGTTTTTTTTTGGTCTCCGAGCTCCAAAACAGCAGCCAGCATGGTGCCAATTAGCACGGAGCACGCTAACACGCGCGCCCCCCGCCGCTTCTGATTAAAGTGCATGCTGATGGTATAAATTATCTCCCGCTACAATAGATAGCCGGGCATCTATATGTAAATGTTTAATTAACCCGTGGCTGAATCGCCGCACCGGTCCAGAGCGGCGGTTATTAATCTGACGGCGGCGGCCATAACGACGACGCCGATGCCGCCGAAAATGAGCCGTCTGGACGCGGCGGTACCGATTCATCAGAGACGACCGCCTCGTTTTCCTTAAAGTGCTGTTTGCTCTCTGTGATGAAGTCGGCACCGCGTCCTCCTCTTTAAAGGTGCACTCGAATCTGCTTTAATGGGGTTGTTCGTGGGCCGGATCTCTGGACCCTCATTCATCTCCAGAAGTTTCACCCAAAAAAAAAAAAACGACGCTCAAGTAGCGCAAAGTCGAAATATGTTTAACGAGACGGGAAGAAAATACAAACAGGGCAGGTTTTATTATTTGGTCGTGAGGAAAGCTACCGAATGCGAATAATGTTCTGTAATAACTATCAGCTTTGTCAATAAAGTGTTGCATCGTCAGAAAGAGGTTTTATTTTCGTGAACGGAGGGTCGTCGTGCCCGGAAATATCAAATCAAGCTGATCACAAGTGGTCAGCTTTAAGCTGTCTGTTCGCACCTGCTATTATCATTCGACTCAAAATGCGTCTTGAATGACAACTTTTTGTTATCGGATCTCACTTCTCCTTCCTCGAGATGCAAATGAACACATACATCACAAAAAATATACAAGTAAAACAAGAGAACACATTTTAATGCTATGTGTGAGAAACGTGTCACTAATTTCATGTTTTGTAGCGTTTCAACAGTTGAGAAAGTTTGTCATTTACAACCCGAACCGTCAGGACCGCATCGGTTTCAGTTCAAATTCATCAATTTGTTCCAGCGCGTTGAGTTCTGCAGCTGCGGATGAATGAACCACTCTTCAACGCGCCACGGGTCGGATGTGTGTCGGAAATTACACGAGATAAACTAAAAAAGATAAACTAAAAAAGATAAACTAAAGAAGATAAACTAAAAAGATAATCTCCGGAGGAGGCTTTGGTGAAAAGAAGCATCTCGTAAATCTTTGCTGCTTTCTGAACAGTTCTGCTGCACTCAGCAGAATTACGCAGGAGATTAAATAAAAATTAAGAGTAGTTCTGGAGAAACTTTCACTGCTGGCAAAAGTTCGTGGACTTTTAGAAAATTAAACCGTTAGTGAAGAAACAGATTCCAAAGTTTTAAAGGGAAAAATTGTCGTGTGTGTGTTCGTGTAGACGAAAATAAAGACGACCTCTAACGATGAAGATGCATCAGACTGCTGTCGTCCCTCCACAGTCTGCTGCCTCCATCACTCCCAGGAGGAGGAGGCAGGAGGGGGGAGGAGGGAGGAAACAGACACAATAAATCCCACCACCTCCTTGTTTCTCCTCCGCCGGGACCCGAAAACAAACACAAACATTTCCTCCCATCAAACGGCTCCAAATACTGAAATACTGCAACATCGCTTTCAAATAAATACTTTTATTCTGAAGGAGAGGGCGGGGATAAACAAACAAACAAAAAAACCATTATCACAGCACTCGAGAAGCTCAGAATGGAAAAAAGAATAATAATATATATTTGAAAAAAATATGACTCAGGAAAATTAAATTTATAAATGAATATTTTTAAATTATAGAAAAATGTAAATAACAAAACTGGAATATAAAGTAAAACATTGTCATTTTATGAGTTTGCTGCAGCAGCTGGGCGGCAAGTTTGGTACAGAACGTTGGAGGGTTTCCATGGCGACAGCTCTGCAGATAAAGATGAAGCTGACGATGAGGAGGAGGAGGAGTTATTGTTTTTGTGCAGAATCACATCGTGAAAATGAGAAACGGTCCAAAATACGTCTAAGTTAGCGTCCCGAGAGAAGTCCGGACCGCTGACTGTAAAAGTGGACGTAGTCGCCAGGTCGGAAAAATTTGTCCAATACGGAAAGTGCCTTAAACTGCAATACCACCGAGGTCCACTAGAGGTCGCCTCCAAAGAGGCTCCATTGACTTCCATTCAATACAAGTCGATGAATTTGACGCTCCAGAAGGGAAGTTCGACGATACCAAACTGTTTAAACTAAATTCAATGAATTTCATCTCCGATCTCATAATCTCAGAACGATAACAATAAATTATTAAAATAACGATAATGACGAGAAAATGAAACACGACGCGGTGCCATTTACTTCCTGTCTAATTTCTTCATGTCGGCGTCAGGAGAAAAAAAGTCCCAAGTTTGTTCCTCCGGTAAACAACCTCGATGAGACAAAGTGCTTGAGAAGCTGCTTGGTGCTAATTTATGGAGCTCGATAGATATTTAATGTAGCATGTTATGGTACTCGGGCTTTTACTGCTGGTCTTAATTGCTTTTTTGTCCTTTGTTTTCTTTACAGAGCCGTCAGCAGACAGTCAGCAGGGCGGCAGAATGAAACCGGACGGACACAAGTCTGGTTTTCAGTCGAACGAATGCTGAATGTCCTACAGACTGTGTTTTCATTTCAAATGCAGATTTGATGTATTATTAAAAACAGTTTAAGTTTAATTCTGTGTTCACTTTCTGCCGGACTGAAAACTCCTTGTTTCCCAGAATTCAATTTTTTTAAATTTTTTAGTGCAAAATACAGACTGGATATAAAAGTGTTCGTAGCTTCTGGGTCTGAAAAACGAGGCTGATGCTGAAAAGCTTTAATCTGCAATACCAGCGAGTGCCACTAGAGGTCGGCTCCAAAAAGCCTCCGGCTCCATAGACTCCCATTCAACTTCTCTCATCAAATCCAAAGTGAATAAAATGTGTCCATCAGTTATCTCGGTGTTGTTAGCTAAAGTCACTCCTTCTTCTTAGTTTTCTGGAGGTCCATCTGAAAATAATCCCTCATTCATTAGAAAAGAAGATTCAAGAAGACCTGTTTTTGGGGGCGTGTCTGTCTGATTGACAGGTCTGTGGTGTGGTCAGGTTACAGTTATCGGTGGGCGGGACGTTGTATCGTCAGGTTTCCAATCAGTCAAATTCAACACTGGCTTCTCCTCCAGCTCGTCCAAATATGGTCACTTCCTGCTCCAAACCGCTCTGAACTAGCAAAGATGGTGACGAACAAAATCCAAACTCAAGGTTTCATAACGTTCACAAACAGACGGGTGACGTCACTGCTGGTTTCCACTTAAAGGATCAACAACGACTCCCAGGATGCTGTTTGTCAAAGAAAAATGCTGACAGAGCTTAAAATGTTACACGATCTGTAGCTTTGCCGTTTTCACGGTAACACGCAAAATTTTTCCAGCTGTCAAACTAAACTGTAGTTTGGACCAAAAACAAGTTATATTTGATGGTTTTAATTGATTCTTTGTGGTAATTTAACACTTTAAAAAAAGATGTTTTTTCCATTTTGAACTATTTTGTTTTCCGTGTTAAATCTCAGCTCTATTTTTCTTTTCTTATTTGAAGCTTTTTATCTAGACTGAAGGCAGAACAATGGCCTGTGTGTGTGTGTGTGTGTGTGTGTGTGTGTGTGTGTGTGTGTGTGTGTGTGTGTGTGTGTGTGTGTGTGTGTGTGTGTGTGTGTGTGTGTGTGTGTGTGTGTGTGTGTGTGTGTGTGTGAGTGCGTGTGTGTTGTGTTTATGTCACATTCTGCTTTAATTAAGATTAATTGCGTACCTGTGAAGAGTCCTCCGGCGGTGTTTAGCCCGGGCGCCGCCAGCTAAACGCCGTCACACTGCAGCGACGTCAAACTGCCGGAGGAAACGAGCACCGATGGGTCTTTTATTATTTTTTTATTTAAAGTTTATAAAAGCTGAAAAGAACAGCAGTAAACACAATGTTTTATTGATTTACTATTTAATCTGGATGTGTCTCACTGTGGCTTCAGGCAAATTGCAGCATGTATCAATATTTTTAAGCAATAAAAAGTGTCATAAATGAAATAATGCAAAACATTTATATTATACCAAGACTTTTTACACATTTAACAGCCCAAAAAATTGCAGAAAAACCTCCATAAATCTGCATAGAAATCACAGAAAACATCTCGTGCGGAACTCACCTGAGAAATATGACGTTTCTTAAGTTTTCTTCGGTGTCGCAGTAATCCGGCGACACGTCGCCGTACATCCGTAAATATATTTAGTAAGCAGCAGCTGCTAACAGGTAATTCTGCAAGATGAAAAAAAATCAAATGTAAACAACTACAGGCTAAAACAATGACATGAAATCACTAAATCCACTTCCTGTTTTCAGCCTCCCGAGCATTCTGGGAAAAGTGTTCAAATCCGCTAATATTAATTTTTTGTTACGTGTCACGACTAAAGTGTATATTTTTGGACATTATTGAGACTCAAAATGTCTCATACACATATTTATACAGTTAAATAAATAAAAAAATCTCCTTGAAACTGCCTGAAACATTAGCAGCCTTCTCAAAAACAACAAACATACAGTAAATGGTGCAGCTCGTATGTGATGATTAAAAAAAATGAACAAAAGCAGAATAACAGAAAAAATTTCCAGATTAAATTTTTTTTTTTTAAAGTGTAAATTTAAACGGATTTTTCTACTTTTAGGCAGGAAAACATCACGTGACATAAAATTATTCTAATTTTTTTTCCTTCCAAAGAAAACCTAGGTGCGTTTCCGCTGAGCGAGCGCCGCCTCTGCAGCTCATTTCCCATCGACGAATAAACGGACCGACGACGGGACATTTCCCATGAGTCCGTCTGTCTGTCACGGATGGAGAGGGTCTCTAAGCAGCCCCGTCCCATCTTAATCTGTTCTGCATGCTAAGCAGAGCCCCCCTCCCCCCCTCCTCCTCAGATTGTTATAAATGCTGTTTATGGTCTTGCTATGACAACTGTGAAGGGCACGGCGGAGGATTTATCGCAGGATTATCTCCTCAACCAATGAATAGACGGGACAGGGTTGTAAATGACCCTGCAGGGTAATAAAAGGAGACGCCGCTCCGCCGGGACAATAAGAGGAGGAGGAGGAGGGCGTTATTATTATTAATATTAATAATAATATCACAGACAGACAGATAGAGACACTTTATTTTCAGCCCCGTGTTTGTTTTTTGTTTAGGTTGTTGACATTTTTTTTATTGTTTTTAAAGAAGATGTCGGTTCATCTTTACATTATTTCAGCACATGATGAAAAAAAAATGTAACCCCCGTTAGCCCCGGAGGGATTATTATTCACTTTGTCTCAATGAGGTTGTTTGACGGAGGAACAAAAACGTGACTTTATCCCTCCGCAGATCAGATAACGCTAAAACGGTACGGAAGCCAAATGCCGCCAATAATAAATAAAGACATTACAGAAGTGTAGAAATGTTGATTTAGAAAACTGTGCTGCATTATCCTTTATTCTCTCATTATAAACTAATATTATAAGACTTTTTGATCCCAAATTAAAGTTAGTGAATTTGGGTTTAAATAGCTGGAAGAGATTGACGTTTGTTTTTCTTCTCTACCGACTCTGATGTTCGTTAAATATTTCAGGCGGCTTATTTGTATGTTTCTTTTCAGTCAGACGGAAAATGAATATTTAAAATTCTTTTTTTTTGGAAAGCTGCAGAACGACTGAACTTTTTGCCCTGATTTTGAGCGACTCATCATTTTGCCCGAATCTCTACAACAAAGGTTGCGAGTGTAAAGTTAGCGTGACACCTCGAGACCAAGCAGACACATCAGTGGGAAATCCACAAGCTGAAATAAACTGGATTTATTTCTTTAATTTTAAGAACAAAAGCGGAGAGAGGGGAATGAGATGCAAGAAAAAATCCGATACCGACAGTTAGACCAAACTTTTGTAAAAAGAAAATAGAACTAATACGGTGACGAGGAAATTGGATTCATAAAAGTAGAAATCAAAATGTAAAACTAGTTTCATTGTCTGTTCTCCAAAGATCAACATTTAGAGCTCAGAGAAAAGGAAGCAGCAGTGAGCGATATTTATACCTTCGTTAGCAGCAAACTGATCACGGAGCAGTTAAATTAACGTCAACATATAACTCTCCGAGGAGCCGATAAAGGTTCGATGACACGTACGACGACGGTCCTTTACGCTGTGAGCTCTGCAGCCATCGACTGTAAACCGAAACATTCACAAGAACGAAAAATAGGTCAGGAAGACACTGAGCTGCGTCTTCTTGCCAAATGTCGAACATTTTAATGAGCCAAGAAAAGAGTCGCGTGTTTGACTTGGTATCTGGAGCATATGGTGGCTGGGAGGCACGGCCCCCGCAGTCCCGCAATACCAACGTCCCCCGGCCCACCGAAGGGCCCCGGGGGTGTCAGTTTTTACAGCTCTGCCACTACAAAGACGAGCGGGACCGCCAGTCACATGTGAGCCGCTCCGTTAAACTGGGTTCAAGTCCACACGTGTAAACAGCACGAGCTGCCAGCGCCGAGGACACGGCGAGACTCCAGACCTCCGAGAGACACCGAGAGACACCGAGAGACACAGATTCACCATTTCAGCCAAAAGGAGTCTTTCATCTGGGACACAGAAACCCGACAGCATGAATCCTTTGGCCTAGAACCTCCTGGAAGAAATCTAGAATCTCTCCAAACACTCACAGCAACGAGAACCTTACAAACAAAAACCCAGAACACTCGAAAAGAAATCCTCAAGCATCCCTAGAACCTTCTCAAACAATCACGTAACCTCTTGGAAAACAGGAACCACCTGAGTTCACCTCAAAGAAAACTAGAACCTTCTCAAGAAAACTAGAACACTCTTGGAAACACTAGAACCTTGTCAAACATTCTCATCAACCTCTTAGAAAACAGGAACGTAGAACCCCCCAAACCTCCTTAAGATGAACTAGAACTTCCTTTAAAACACTGACGCGACCTGCGACTAAGACGTGAACATATATTAAAATGTAAAAGAAAAATCCCTTAATTGGTTTCTTTAATCCGGAACATCAACCTGCAGCCGGTGTCGTCTCTTAAAAGCTGGAACTGCTTAATATTCACTGTCAGCGGCAACAAAACACAACAAAACCGTGAGATGTAAACGGAGATTAAACAGACAGACTGTAAACTAGCATCCGTGGAGAGAAACAATGCGTCCCCCCCCTCCCATTCTCCCCACCCCCACCCCACCCCGGAGACCACCGCCTAATCCGGCAAAAAGCTTAAACCCCCCATTAAATATTTAATGAGCACAAAGAGGGAACCAACTGGGTAAAGTGAATGAAACGGAGACGGTCCACGATTAAAGAAGACGCCGCCGATGACGGGACGTCCCGCGACGTCCCGCGAGACCGAAACCGCCGGCCAAACGTCCGCGGTTCTGACAGGAGGCAGGCGATGGGGAGGGGGAGGGGGGGCATTAAGAAGTCTATTATGTTTCCAAGTGGCGGGCAAAGTGTCAATTTACCCACTCGATCATCAAAGCGCTTCTTTTTTTTGTTTAAATCTGTTTATGTTCTTTATAACGGAGCCAAAAAAACAACATCTCCAGTGTAAATAAATCTTTGAACGGCAGCGTGATGTCGTCCGACCCCCTCCGAGATTCTGACGTCAACGAAGACGACATAAGCGACCGGCTCGTTAATCTTTTGGACGAAAAATGTGCTTTAGTCACATTTTGATTTTTGGTACGTTTTCGTGACAAAAACTGAACATTTTGTCACATTTTCATCGGTGAAATTTTTTTCACCAAGTTTTGCATTTTCAATTTCTACGTCTACGAAAGCCTTTTTGAGGCTACAGCTGTCGTCATTTTTTACTGTGCGGTTACTGTGGTTACACGTGTTATTCTGGTCTATATTTCTGGGGTAAACGCAAGCTGAAAGTGAAACAACAGACAGAGAGAATTGACGTTAGCATTAAAATCCTGAGTTAAAATGAAGAACACGAATGCAGGCGATATTATTTACTTCGCGAACATCTTAGAGGACGATTTACGCAGCGATCAGATGACGCAAATTCAGCCACGTTTTTCTTACACGATTTGTTGACATGTTGGTTCGGCTCTTACTTGTAATGTTGCCGGTTTCTGGACAAAGACGTGTCAAAGCGTTGCGGCGCCCCCTTCAGGTAAATCTTTGAGTTACAAAACGTGAAAGACGAATAAATCGTGCCGTCGACCGACTCGTTTGTTTTCAAAGCGACGTGAAAAATATCCGAACAGCTGCTGCCTGCAGGTTTGTAGTTGAGCTGCTTTGTAATAAAAGTTTAAAACATCAAAATGGTAATTATTTCATGTTTTAATATGTTTATTATGTGTTTCCTGTGTAAACCAGCTGTTTCCTCCCTCGAGCAGACGTTTGTGTTTCCGCAGTTTTCTGGTCTCATTGCACTTTAAAAAAACAGATTAATTAATCCTTCAAAAATATCCAAAAAACAAACTTACACTTTAACTTGAGAGTGGTTGAGTTGTGTGTTCAAAGAAACTGAATTTATCTACCGATGGCAACTTTTATGATCAAATATTTGTTTAGCCGGAGAATTAAAGCACACAATTTTAATAGCTCATAACTCTGATGTAAAATAGACACTCAGATTTTTGTCATTCATTTTTTTCAGTTGGAAACTCAAAATGTTGACATCTTATCCTCCAATTTACCACGAATATTTTGTAATTATTTTTTTAAATTTCCTCCTTTTCTTTATTCACTTCACATAAGATTATTTCTTTATCTTGATTCTGATGCGTTCTCAAATATTTAAAGGACATTTCACCTAAATTTGAAGACTTCGGTGACGTTTCGTGAGTTTACAAACCGCCGGCATCGACATCCTTATGTTTTTTCCTCCTTCGACTCGTCTCCTCTAAACACGACAGCCGGACCTGACGGGGTGAGAGGAGGGGGGGGGGTGGGGTGGGGGTGGGGGTGGGGGGTTGAAAATAAATCGTCTCGGCTGCCAAATCGCAATCCTTCTTAAAAGTTAAACAGCCATAAAAAGGCTGCGGGAACTCTGACCTTCACGATCTAACCGAGCAGGAAAAGCCAATGATGTGTACAAGGCCCGGCTCGCCACCCCCCCTCCACCCCTCTCCCCCCCTCCTCTGGCAGATTATGATAAAATATGTCCCGGCGTCACCAAAAGATGACTGTACGTCTCCCCGTGACAGATACGGGCCCGCTATTTTAATAACAGCCCAATTTCTGTGGCACTAAAATGTTTTATTGTCGGCCATAAAGCATGCGGCGTCGGACGCGGGAAAGCGTGCGTCGTCTTCAAAGTAAGATGGAGCTGCAGACGATTCAACGTGGAAACACGCAAACGTTTGCTTCTGCTCCGCCTTTTTATGTCTTTACATCCGGGTTTTATTTCTTATCATGATATTCTTATTTTGTATACCTTATAAAAGGTATAAAAGATACTTGATGTTCCTATAAAAAAAAGAATAGTTTTCACCATTTGTAACACAACCTGACTTGTTCGTGATCACGCTTCCTTAGTTTTTGTTGACGCAGTTTTTGCGTTCGCATCGGCGTTGCAGGCTGAACTCAATCTAGAATTTTTTCCAGGCGTCCATTGGCTACAAACTGTATGTATAAAAGTGGATGTAGCTACCGGGTGTGACTGGTGAAGCCAAGTAGACGTGCAGTACCACATGGGGCCACTGGGGGTTGGTTCCAATAAAGCTCGGGCTCCATAGACTCCCATTCAACTTCTCTCGTGAAATACAAAGTGAATAAACATTTTCCATAACTTTTGAGTTTGATTTTCCTTCATGAAGACGGTCGGTCTTATTTATTCTAAAGTAAATTCTAATAAATATTATTATGGGATAATTTTGACAAAAAAAATATCATTGTGATGTTTGCACAACCAAAACAGGTTTCAAAAATTTGTTGAAAGATTTTAACGAAAATGTATGAAAACCTTCAGCTGCCTGCGACAGAACAAAAAGTCCCTTAATTTGAACTCTTCTGTGGTAAATGTGAGCATCTGCTGGAAGTTAGCTTGTGTTTTCAACAAATACAGACTTTTAATTATCCTATTTCATTTGAATACTATTTATTGTCTATTTGCTGAGGAACGACTGTATTTTTTATGTATTTCGTACTGGATTGTTGCAGCGCTGTTTCTTTGTATAAAAAACAAAACAAAAACAACAAAAAAAAAAAAACCCTCTTCTCTCATAAATTGGTATTTCCTCAAGTATGGTCCTAAAAATTAAAAAAAAAAATGAAATCCGTCTAATTTTGCACTACGGACGTTGCAACGAACATCCCGAACACAGATCTGAGTGCTGTGAAATTTCGACCTGGAACAAACAAGGGTGGGTGGAGGTGGTGGGGGGGGGGTTTCATTGTCTAATAACACTCGACAGCTTTTTACTCTCATGCTTGAAATTTGTTTGGAAGTGCTTGAGGGTGAAAAGCTGCCAAAAAAAAAAAAAAAAAAAAAAACACCCGTGGACGCAAACCGTCTCGCCCCTCCTAAAAAAGCCAAGAAGAAGAAGAATTAGCCGGGCGGGGAGGACGTGGAGCGCGTGTGTGGTCCCTTCAGTCGCCGTGGCGATGGTGGCGGGGAAGCTGTCAGCCGGCTGGACGGCGGCTGAATCCCGGCGAGCGGAGCAGGAGGGGGAGGAGGAGGAGGTGGGGAGGAGGAGGAGAAGGGCCGAAGGCATTCTTCAGCGCTGACACCCTCATTGAGGCTCGGAGCAGCCGTGAAATAAAAAGCCGCGAAGGAGGCTGAAAGAAAAAAAGAGAAAGACGGCTCCGGTTAGTTTATTTTGTCGAAACAAAACGCGAGTCCCACTTGTGGAAGAAAGTGATTGAACCGCGCTTTGTGTCGGGCTGAATGGTTTGTGAGCAAATACGGCTGGAAGTGCACTGTTAGTTTTACAGATTTGAACTGTGAAAAAGGTAAAAAAAAAATAAAAAAGACAAGTTTTACTGGCAGACAAAGAAGAGCCGGTGAGATCATTTCCCAACAATTAATATTTACTCACTGGCACACTTAAGAGAACTTTACTTTAAAAAATGCTGGGAAAAAAACAATAATCGTGAAACTTCACAAAAGGCTCAAATGTAGTTTTTTTTTTTAACTCCACTTAGATCTGAATGTCACTCGTACATGAGTTGAACAGCAGCTGTCAAACAAGTCGAGTGCAAAAGAAACAAAAGTCACCAGAACTGTTCGTTAACTTGAACTGTTCGTTAACCTCGAACCAAACCGTCCGAAAACTTGAGTTTAATTGAAATAAACCGTTTAAGCTGCCGAACTGAACCTTTAGCTCAAAGTACGTCAATCGAGGCGACCATTTTATCTGCCGTTAGCGATCCAGAACTAAACTGATACACCGAACTATCGGCTAAAATCAAGCAAACTGAACCGCGTCTTTGACTCGTATGGTTTTCGGATTTCCGGCAATGGGAACAAAGATGGCGTGTAAAGCTGTATTCATGTTTTCTTGTATTAAAGTGTTATTTATTTATTGTGTCTCCTATTATTTTCTGCAGGTCGAGCTAGCGGATCATCAGTCTAACACAGCTGCACACCGCCAGCACAGTGAAGCACCGAGCACACGGTCCGTCCACTGATCAATAAACGGCCAGACGAAGTCCGTTTGACGTTGGACAAAAACAACGACCTTCATCTCAAAGATGATGCTGAAGACATACTTCCAGTCAGAATCTTCTAACGCAAGATTTTAGAAAGTAGGATGGCGTTTGTTGAACTCAAATTTACGATGCAAGTGAGTCTCCTCCTCCTCCTCTTGCGTGTACATGCAGGATGAAGAGTTGGTTTGATAGCCGAATAATCCTCAAATAGTTTTAGAGCGATTATTGAATTTAATTTTTGCTTGTAATGCCCCCAAAAGTCCACAAACATTTTCCCAGCTGCATTTTTGGAGCATCAACATCCTTTTTGACAAACTGTTTTTTCCGTCAACACCACTAAAGTAAAAACATCTTTGTTTTTGCAGGATATAGATGTTTGGAAGTATTTAAAGCTGGTTATTAGCCCTAAAAAATTTTTTTTAAAATACCGCAATTAAAAAGCCACAAATACACCATTTGAATGCAAACTCGGACAACTGAAAGAGTCTCAAGAGTGCATTAAGAGGAATCAGTTGTGAATTAGCACTTGAGAGAAACACAATGGGCCTCGGTTCGTCACTCCTCCCCTCTTTTCTTTTCTTCTCGCCGCTCTGCCTTTCAGCCTCCGGGAGCAGAAACCACCGGAGGAGCCTTTCAGCCCGTCTCCACCTCCCCTGGTCTTGTCTTTCAAGCTCGGGGAGGAAGAAAGGAGTCTGAATTGGGGCCTAATCTTCTCCTCCTACGTTGTGAATGCGAATGTGTGCGGCCTCGGATCGTCCTCGACCACCTGATACAGAAAAGGCTGCAGGTGCAGGACGGCGGGGTCGTAAAGAAAGACAAAGAGAAAGCACGAGGACGGAAAGAAAGAAAAGGACTCTGTGGCTTTTTTGAGGGCGAACGACTTGTTCCTGGTCGTCGAGTCCAGTTTACGACGGCACCAAGCCCTCCAAACCCACCAAACCCTCCAAACCCAAACCCTCCAAACCCTCCAAACCCACCAAACCCTCCAAACCCACCAAACCCTCCAAACCCTCCAAACCCTCCAAACCCACCAAACCCTCCAAACCCTCCAAACCCACCAAACCCTCCAAACCCTCCAAACCCTCCAAACCCAAACCCTCCAAACCCTCCAAACCCTCCAAACCCACCAAACCCTCCAAACCCACCAAACCCTCCAAACCCACCAAACCCTCCAAACCCTCCAAACCCACCAAACCCTCCAAACCCTCCAAACCCACCAAACCCTCCAAACCCTCCAAACCCTCCAAACCCTCCAAACCCACCAAACCCTCCAAACCCTCCAAACCCTCCAAACCCTCCAAACCCACCAAACCCTCCAAACCCTCCGCCTGCTGGCGATCCGTCCAGACTTAAAACAAAAGTGAATTTAGCAAAAGAAAATGCTGATGAATTATTTTTTTTCCCAATCAGTGTTGTTATTCGGATTTCCACAGTTGATGCGAAGAAGGACGTAGATGTTGTAACTTTTAGGACTTAATGGGGCAAGAAATTTGAATGAATATTAAAAGACCTGCAGCTAAAGGCTGCAATCATTAATTATCTTCTCACTTAATTGATAAACATTTCGACCAAAGAAAAGAAAAGTGTCCATAAAAGTTTCTGTGTTTTACGTGACCGACAGTCGACAGACAACAAAAGAAAAGTTATCATATAAAACAGTAATTTGATTATCAGGATAATGTTTGACCGACTAAACTAACGTGAATTTTAGCTGCAAAATGGAAATGTTAAATTGTTCACGTCGGTTAATTGGAACCGGACGTTTTTTTACGGCTGCGTTGAACCGCTAGCTTCCTTTAACAAATGTCAACACATTGTAAGCTGCTAAATTACCAAACTGGACTGTTTGGACCAAACTGTTGTTGTTTTTTGAATATTTTTTGTAAATCAGGTTTTCCCAAAGATGCTTCAAAATTTTGGCTTGTCGGATAAACGCAGGAGTAGCTAGCTATAGCTAATATTAGGATGTTACGATGTCTGTTTAAAGTCTTCTTTTACACCGTCACGTTCATAAACTCATTCCTTCCTCATCTTACAGCTCGACATATTACACAAATCCAGACTTTTTCCTGTTTGTTCATGCAAAACCAATAATTTTCTGTTATATCCTGTTTTAATTTGTTTTTATATAAATTAATTTTATATGAAGCACTTTGTAACTGGAGTTTAGAAAAGTGTTATAGAAATAAAGTTTATTATTATTATTACGTGTAAATGCTGTAGGACTTTTTTTAAATATACAAAAACGTACAAAAATCCATAAATCACCTCCAAGTATCTCCAGTTTGTTTTCTTTTTTCTACGTTCCTCGACAGGTCGACGAACTCCTTCAACACCTCGGGGTCAGAAATAACTCTTTAAGAGAAACTATTAATCGTGTCAGATCTGCGTCGGGATATCGACCCGCGAGCGATTTGATTGATCGTTTACCTGCGAGGGAACTTCGACTCGTTGACCCGAACCGCCGCAGAAAACAAACATCAAAGCGGGTCGAAGCTGTAATCACACTTCAAAGTCAACAAAAATGTCGGTGATTGCTGCTGTCCGGATTGACGGATGGCGTCTTGCTGCGATCTGATTGGACCGATGTTTCCGAACTCAAACTTTTAATTTCAGGGTTTTTTTTGTTTTTTTTTTAGGGAGGGGGGGGTTTCTGAGCTGCCAACAATCAGCTGATTGACTTTCTCCAAAACTAGAAAGAGCTGGAAAAAGTTCACCGCCAGCAGCGACGACGAGGAAATCGTCCCGTCAGTCACGAAGAAAAGATGAGAAAGTAAAATAACCGCTCAGGTACAAACTATTGATACTTTTTTATGATTTATTTTAACCAAAAAAGTTTGTTTTTAACACAAAACTTTGAATGAAAATTGATGAAATTTCAACTCCATGAATGTCAAATAATTCACGTTTTTAAGTGTCGACTGTTATCACTCTTCATGGGAGTCGAACTCTCACAGTTCCTTTCATTCTGCTTCAGAGGGAATTCGACGGTCTCACGAACTCAGAGTTTATTCCAAAGATGTGAATTTTCGTTCGCCTTTAACTTTCTTCATTATAAACAGATCACTGATGATTATTTACCAACATCTCATTGTGAAAACACCAACAGTCATCCTCCTACTTTACCACTGCTATTTTGATATTTAGTCAAAAGTATGGTGATATTTTTAATTTTGTTCGTATTAACCAGCCGTATTCAGCTGCCAGTTTAATTATTATTATTATTATTATTATTATTATTATTGTTCTCTATTCTGAATCAAAGTGCTCCGGCTGGCTGATAGTTCGATGTCAAATGGCTTTTTTTTAGTTTCAAAGTTAAAGGTCCAACATTTTTTGGGCAAATTCTCCCCCCCCCCCCCCCCCACACACACACACAGATGAAAAGAGAAGCAAAACAAAATAAAAAATCCAAACAAAGAAGCAACAAGCATCATGCGACAAAGTCCTGCGAGCTGAAGCTAAGCTAAGCTACGCTAACCTCCACCGTGTCTCTGTGATGACTTCCCTTCGGCGCCGTCAGGCAGATCACCAAGAACACAATCTGTCTCCGTGCCGAGCGGCTGCCAGCGTCTGAATAAATCATCTCGGTCTCAGCTAGAAGGTGAAGCTGTTTGATTTCATGTGTGACCCAAATAACAACCCCCCCTCTCCCCCACCCGAGTGACGGCATAAATGATGCAGCGACGGGGATGAAAACCTGCACGGCTGACAGTCTCAACGGGTCAACGCGCCATTTCTAACCTGCTTCAACATGTTTCTCACACACACACACACACACACACACACACACACACTTATATATAAACACACATTCAGCTGTACACACAGATAATCACGTTTTTTCCTGCATAAAACAACAATTTAGCAGCTTGCAAACGAGTCCAACTTGATTGTTTTCTTTAAATTATAAAAGTACTTTTTGTGAGTAATAAAATTAAAAAAAAACAGAAGAACAGCTGGTTGGAGTTTCATATTTATCTTTAACCACGTAACCATGGTAACCACAGAGAACTGACAACTTGTCTAGGCTTGGATATGAATGTTTTATTTATGCAATATAAGTTTTGTAGTTGTTGTTGTTTTTTTACCTCATGTTCTCCGAGTCTTTCAGCTGCTGAACTGAATACGGTCGCCGGCCGGCGGACGTCCGAACGTTTCAGCGAACAGAACCGAAGTCTTCGATTACTACGAGAGCCGACCCGAACACGTTCTGCTAAAAGTGTTCGAACTGGAACGACGTTAGTTTTTCACCCCCTTTTTGTCGTGATATTAATTACTTTGGATAAACAAACAAACAAAAAAACATTTAGGAGGCAGAAATAGAGAATCTTGAACAGTTTCTCTCCGACTCTTCTCTCGCTGTTTATTAGTTTATTATGATGCTGATTAGCTGTGTTGGTTGCAGGCTGCTGGCACAGCGGCGGGTTCCTCCCCCACATGTCTGACAATTAGACCTGGAAAGGGGGGGGGGGGACTACAGAGCACAGCACTGCCTGGGAACAGGATGGGGGGTGGAGGAGGAGGGAGAGGGGGGCTTTTATTGCCAATGAATTAGTGTCGTTTTCTTTTCACACGCCCACTAACTAACCTCCCCCTCCCTCCCTCCCTCCCTCCCTGCCCTTTAAATGGTTTGTGGCAGGCAGCGCCGCCCTCCCATAACGCACCTGTGATGGGGAGGAGTGGTGGAGGGGGGGAGGGGGGATCCCCCCTGCAGCAGTCAGGTGGTTTAAGACTCGTCTGTAAACCGTCGGTGAACTGCTGAACTCGGAGGAGTTTTATTCAGCAGTCGGTTGTTCGACATTAATTAAATAAAATATGAATCAAACTAACTAAGAAATAGTCAAACACGGGTTTTTAAGGTTCAGTGGAATACAGTTTATTTTAGATCTGTTTATTTTCCTATTTGTAAAACCTGTCCTGCACGATGTAAAAAGTCTGGAGGCCGAGCGGGAACACGTGGGCGGGGCCAGCGGGGCGGGTGGGGCGGGGGGGTACCCCAATGAGCATGTGCAGTGGGCCGATGTAAAGACTTGGTTGGTTTGGATGCAGATTTTTATTTGAACTTCAAAGATAGTGGAGTTAATGTAAAACCACCAGGTGGAAGCCTATCAGTGACATGAATGCTTTAGGAAAACAAAACCCAGTGGAAAAACCACGTGGTGAAGAAAAACAAAGCTTGGCTCGGTTCAGGGGAAAAAACACGTGGTTACGGTTCGGAAGAACAAACGGCCGAACTCCAAATTCATAACTTATGCTACCGAGCCTCTCATATCCTCGTAGAGACCTCAGCGGCTTTTGTACTTTATACTTTTCAAGTTACGCTTGTCACGTACGACTTTTATCAACGTGACAACGTCTCTTCTTATGTACGTGTTTTTGTCACGCTTTGGTTTTAGACGCCGGGCTGAAATAAATCATTAGTTTCACTCTGAACTTACAGCTCGACTTCGTGTCAGGAATTAACATATTTAAATGTTTGGTTTTACAAATGTTGTTAAAAAATTCTTTGACCGTGTTCCTTTTTTTTAATATATATATTTAACAAAAATTCCAAATATTCAGTTAATTAAAAGATCTTTCAATACAAAAGACTTGAAAGTGAAAAATCCAGATGCTCTTTTATCTAAACGGAGCTGTGATGTGTTTAAATGCCGTTTTCTTTCTCAGGTGTCGGCCGTCGTCCGGCTGTGTATTTGGAGAATGTGTCAGTTGATGACAGACTCCGTCAGGTTAAACGACCTGTTTTCGCCTCCGGCTGCAGCGACGACTTTTTAATTTACGACCCATTCAGGAATCTTATCTCCACCTTGGACCGTAAACCAACACCTAACAGCGACACTTCAAAGCTGCCCGAGAGGGCCGAGGTGCCAAAAAAAACAAAAAAAATAGCCAAAAAGATGTGTAGATTGATGAGGCGTGGAGATTATGGTCCGGAGGAAAGCATCGTTAACTGAGAGGACTCGGAGAGAAATGTTCCTGCAGCTGGAGAGAAAACCAAAAAAGGCCACGTCAGCCCTGAGGAGGTTTTGGAGGAGTTTTAACAGGAAAACGAGCTTCCACATCAACATCAGGACACGAAGCGGCCGATCAATAACACATTCTCACAGATATTATTACGTAACACCGGCGATTCACACGTTTTTAGTTTCATGTGTCTCGAGTTTTGGGAGTAAATATAAAGGACGAATTGTTTTGGTTTTCACGTCAGGTGACCAAAATGAATTCAGCTACAAAACTTATAACTTTCAACTCCATTTTACTTATTTTATTTAGACTTTCTTAGTTTAGCATTTTTACAAGTAAAGACTTTATGGTATTATAGAGATTTCCAAGAATGTCCCTCTTGAGCAGAATTCAGCAACAACAAAACTCCCTTTTATTGCTTATTTGATATTTTAACCGCATCTCATTTCTTTTCTATATTTTTAAATGTTCCTTTATATCTATTTTTAGGTGAAACATGTAATTCTCTTGCTGTAAAACACTTTGAGTTGCACTTCTTGTCCTCAAAGGTGCAATACAAATAAAGTTTATTATTATCATTATTAATATTAATATTCTTTAACAGGAGGAAACCTCCAACTACAGGAAAAACTACTTTAAAGTTTGAAAATTGGAGCTACCCAGATGCAACGGTGTCGTTTTGCCGTACGAAGTGAGGCTGCAGCGCCATCAACAGGAGTAAAGTTAAGGTAGGTCTTGTCACATAGCACGGAAGTAAAATAATATTGAAATCAATTCAATAAAATTTGGTTTTATCAGATAGATCCGAAAACCATCAGCTAACCCGACGACGGTGGATTTAGCTGGTAAACTGTACCGTTAGCTAACCTGACTCTTAACAGACTTTTTTCTTTTTCACTATGAAACAAAATTAAACCTAAAAACAAGTAGGATGAAATGTCACGTTTTGTCTTTACCAACAAACAAACAAACAAATAAATGATGACGTGAAACAAATGGACAAACTAATAATAAGAATTATTCATTCACGTCTAAATCACATTGCAGCTCGCCGCCGACGTCGCATCCACCCGTCAGTCATTTGTTTGTAACCTCCGTTTCCTGAAGAGGGTTCGCCGGGCGGCCCGAAGCCGATCCCTGTTGACTTCAGGGACTCGGTCACGTGTAGTATTTTTTAGATTTTTAATGTCTATAAGGAGTTAAACTCTTCACCTCAGTATTTTGTAAATTCCTGTTCACACATGGAGCCAGTAAAGAATTGTAAAAGCACAAATGTCAAATATTTGTTGTTTACAGGCTTTTAAATGTGAAGTTTGGATGCTTTTTTTTCTTTCTTCATCACACACAATAACAAATTGAATATTTTGAGGTTTGGGACTTAAGAACAGACATTTCAGGATGTATTAAGACTAATTGGCAAAATAATGACGAGTTATAACCCCTGAAAATACTTTGAGTTAATCTAGTCAAACATTTCTCGGGGCTTCAGCGAAGCAGTTGAACTCTTGACCTCGTTGAATTTGCTGCATCAACTGAGGGCTGAAACTGAAGCTGTAAAGGTTTTATTTTTCAGTTTGAAAAAAAGAAAGAAAAATATTTTTGATGTTGTTGTTGCTTCTTGAATGTGAAGATTTGGTGCTTTTCTTTAACGCATGACGGTGAAGTAAACGTTTTCTGGACTGTTAGTCAAACAAGAAGAATCAAATTACTTTGGAATTTTTAAATTTTAAAGATCCAAACAGCGATTGGTAAAAAAAAAAGAAAAAAAAAAAGAAAGAAATTAGTTTTTGTCTCTGATCGTCTCTTCATGTCTTATTGACGTCTTTTAGAAAAATCGTCTTTCACGGCGTTTCATCACCTGATGAATTCATTCATCAGCGTAAATAAGCCATGTGTGTCGTTTGGCCGACGGGGGCGGGACGCTCTGTTCACCGGCATGTCATCACCACCACCACCACCATCATCATCATCATCACCATCACCATCATCATGATGTTGTTGTTCCTCGTCTTGTTCTTCTGATCTCTCTCTGCAGGAATCGTCCGTTCGGCTCGTTAATTAACGGTTTGGCGACACGTTGCTGTCGCGCCTCTCGGCGAAGTCTCTAATTAATGAAACAAAAAAAACGCCGGCGAAGGACTCGTGATTAATTACCTGCTCGACGGCCGACGTCAGACGAAGATATCCGCTCCTTAATTGTGACATTTTCTGCGCCGAATCCTCAGCTTCACTCGACTGAAACTGAAATCCAGGCGTCACGACAGCAGCGATGTCAAATATCTCTTTTAAAAACCGTTTATGTGCCGACACCTCTTGTTCTCACTTTACGAACAATAGCTACGGTCACATTTTGACGACCAAAAATATTGAAGGTTTTTGCTTTGTGAATTCTTTTTTCTTTTTTCGGGAGAATGTAGCTCACTATAATGTTAGCGACAGATTAACTGTGACGACCAACGCGACGACAAAATGTAGCAGCTCGTTGTAATTACGATTTTTTTTTTTTTTTTGTGGTTGTGTGTCTGCGATGTTAGCAGCAAGGAAATCTGCACACAAAAAAAAAACCACCTGAAACCTTCGAAAAGAAATAATGTAATCTTTACTTTAAGATTCACCTCAGGTGATTTGATCTTTATCTACGCCGGGTAAAATGCTTTCGCTCACTGACCCCGATGAAATTTATGTTTTAATGTCTAAGTTGTGTTTTAAAAAATGAAAAACGTGTCGGCGTTAATGTCGCGTACGTATTGAAATTTGGTACCGAATGACGAGGTTGTTTTTTTTATACTCGATGTCACCGAAGCGTTTCGTTTCGGTGTCGTAAAAGTATCAAAGTTCGGCAGCCCAACCCGAAGACCTCGAAACTTTTCAAAAAATGTTAGCTAAAAGAAAGTAAAAAGTTGGCTGAGATTGATCGGATATGTACGATTTTAATTTCGCAAACATTAAAAATGATCCAAAGTGTGAATTCTATGAATTGCACAGATTGCATGCTAACCAGCTAGCTCGTCATATTTAGCTGTGCCTCAACGGGCCCATTATTTTGTTCAATTTTATTTCCTGCTCATTAACATTATCTGAATTTGCATCTATTTCATTTATTTATATTCTGTTTTTAAATTAATACATTTTAATGGTTCTAATTTTACTTTTTCATTAAAATTATTTCAGTCTGGGTTTTTTTTCTCCAACATACATTCAAACTGTTTCTTGTCAGTTTGTTAAGTCACCTAAAAGTACAAAAAGGTGCAAAACTAAGGAAGCTTTATTAATCAAAATGTTCAAAGTTTTGGGAGATTTAATGTAAATCAATCGATTTTTAAAGCAACAGCGCGTGTTTGTTTTGTCCTTTTAGATCCGTCGAGGATCGTCTTCACGTCTTCGTCCTCCCACTTCAACTTTCCTATATTTTACCGCCGTCGTTGAATTACTTTTAAACCTCAGTAAAATATCTCAGTCTTTTTATGTGTTATTTGTTTTTGTTTTTTTGTCACTTCTGAGCAGGAATGTCAGTAACGCCGGAGTTTTCCCCGATTTAAAACGTCATTTGTTTTGCTTGTGTGTGTGGTCACAAAGCTCAGGAGGAGGTGGAGGAGGTGGAGGAGGCGGCGGCGGGAGGCGTTCAGAAAAACTGGACATTTTTACGGTAACAGTCGCCGTCTCTCGGCAACACACTCAAAGACTTATACGCATTGACGGAGCACAATTGTGTTTGGCACCAGGGAAGTGTTAACTGGCTTAATCCCTTACGGCCGCCCAGACGCTGCCTGCTGCTAATTCACCGCTCGGCACAAACCGGCCAGTGTTTACACACCAGACCTTCGTCACTGTGTGGAGAATTAAAACAAAACAAACACACAAAAAAGCTCTGAGACAAGCTTTTTTTTTTCCTCGCCAGCAGACGAGCCGTCTGTCGACTGCAGCAGAGTCGATTAAACTATAAAAAAAAAAGATTCACCGACAAGTTCCGCACTGTAAATGACTTCCAGGGTTTCAACAATAAATGAAAACTAATTTCACTTCCCAGACTTTAACTGCGATTCACCTTTTTAAGAGTAAAAATAAATCAACGCAGCAGTGACTTTTGCAGACGATGGAAAAATACAGTAAAATTTGAACTTAATTGTAAAAGAAGACCTTTTTAAAGTTGCGTTGATTGTAGGAAACGATATGTGGATAGATAAATTAATTTAAAAAGAATATTAAAAAAAAGGCATTTTAATTGGGTTCAAAAGAAAGTCAGCTGTAACTTTGGTGATTCAGCATGAAAACTACATCAAACATTAAAAGAAACAGATAAATGGTTGAAGAAGTTCGTCGCAAGTAGCTGAAAGTAGCGAGTTAAATATTTCACTATAAAAACTGGATCCAGACTTTTACTTTGAACTTCTTCGAGTTATAAGTCGCAAGTACTCGTTTTCGTTCGGGAACAATAAGTCAACGATTTCCAACTTCTGGTACTTTTACTACTCGGTGTTACTTTGCAGTTTCCAGCGGGCCACGTGAAAAAAATACTTTGGGTCGGGAATTATAATTTATTGTTATGAAAGAAAAAGTCAAACAAGGGAGCGAAGTTGTTAGTGAAAGTAACAGATAATAAAAGTAGGCTGATGGAAGTCATGGTTAGAAGCACATGACATAACTAAAAGTAGTAGATTAAATGATTAGCTAAAGGTGATATTATCTCGATACACGTGATGAATAGTTAGCTGATCGTAATCAATAGTTAGCTGAAAGTAACTGATTATATGGTTAGCTAAAATAAAGTTCACTGAAATAAATGTATAGTTCGCTGACAGTAGTGGATTAAGTAGCCTCATGAATAGTTAGCTGTTAGCCAAAAGTAATGAATAGCTGGCTAAAACTAATAAGCAGGTAGCAAAAAGTGGATTAAAATGTTAGCTGAAAGGAGTAAATAGCTAGCCAATAAGTATTTAGCTAAAAGTAATGAACACCTGAAAGAAATGGATTAAATGGTTAGCGCAAAGTAGCCTAATAAATAGCTAGCTTTCAAATAGTTAGCCAAAAGTGTCGGATTAAATAATTGTAATTTTGTTTAAATTAATGGTCGTGATACAAACTACATCACCAAATTTTAAAGCCAAATTTTTGGCATTACACAAATTTTATAAATCACATAAAAGCGTTTATTTTGATGCCGTGTAAGCTTTACGCAGTCTTTCTATATTAAGTCAACGTGATTTGATTTTTTTTTTTGTGAACTGAATTAAGGTTTATAAATTAGATTAACACACATTTCGTATTCAGGTTATTTAAATATGAACTCGACTCAAAAAGAACGAGTTCATCTTCGTCAACAAATAGTTACAAACGCTGACATGCTAAATATTGTTGTGTTTAACATTTCACAGAAAATATTGTCATAATGTTCTGAGTATAAAGTAAAACGATAACAACGTAAACACAATTTTAGAGTTTAGTGGACATTAGAGTGTGTGCGTGTGTGTTGTTAAATCAAGTATCAATTTAAAGATTTTATTTCAATAAACTCAAAAATCTCAATATACTTAACATGAAAAGCTGTATTGGGATCACATGGTGGGAAAAAAGTAATTTGACTTATAAATGACAATAATTTTTAGTTTCAGTTCATTAATCAGGTGTCTTTTGCTCTAAGAAAAATCGTGATTTGTCCAAATAACTGAAATATAGAACATATTTTAAATCATTTATAAACAAACAGAAATTTTCATTCGAATTTATATAATTTTAGTTATTTTTTCAAGACAAATAAACTGCATACGTCTGTTTGGTTTCTTCAGACTGAAAGTTCAAAAGGTCTCAGATAATAAAAACCGAAGTATGAACTTTGTCCCGTTTCAGCCTGAACGGTTGAATTTTTGGGCTGAAAAAGGATCTGAAATGACGTTTCTCTCTAAACTGCAGCAGTTGTGTTAATTTAACTTGAAGAAATGAGGCTGTTTCTGCTTCATAGTTCTATAAACTCCAAAATTAGAACATGTTGACTTAACGTGAATAATTATGCCGAGCTCACGCGGGATAAAAAAAAAGAGAAGACGTTTTTATGTAATCTAATATTTGTACAAATGCTCATGTTTGTGTATAAACAATGACGTCAGTTCATCTAGTTTCAACATCTTTTGAGAAAAAGTTAAATTTGACCAAATTCAAAAAGAGAATCTTTAACATGTTTTATTTAATTCTGTGTTTTTACGGTAAAACTGAGGCTATAAGTAACAATAATTTCCATTATCAGTTAAGTTTGTCGGTTATTTTCTAGTCTACAAAAAAGTGACATTCTGCTATGTATGAGTGAGATTATTTTTAAAGTGACTGACTGGATAGAAAAACAGGAAAACAGCAGCTGAGAAACTGACAGTGGTACTTTTTTTTTTTTTTTAAATTCTCTTAACAGTTATTGCTAATTTTCCTCAAAAGGTTCGTCAATCGCAGCATACATTTTTTTATATATAAAAAAAACAAAACAAAGAAAGTTAGATTCTCTTCAAGTCTTCAAATCTACATCGAGATGAAACACAGATGATACTTTTAGTTTGTTGAAGAGAAATACATGCGGTTTGTCAATCCTGAAAAAAAGGCTACAATTTGTAAAATTCAAATGAGTTTTTTTCTTTATATTTCCATATTTTACAGTGATGTATTTGAGCAGTTTTTTTTTACATAATTACAGGTCTGAGAAAATTAAGTGTCCGAGACCAACGAGGGCTCAAATTCCCTGAAAAGTCGTGTTTTGGTAAAAATGTCAATCTACAAAATAACTGCAGGTTCATTTTCAGACTTTTTAAATATGACAACGTATTAAATTTAACACCTGTTAAAGCAGGAAAAGAAACGTGCATTAATGTGTTGATTCATCATATTTCCAGATGCCAAGAGAAATAAATCCTGAGCAGCTTTAACTGTGTTTTAATGTTTTTGTCTTCATGTGTTAAATCACTATAATCGATCAAGTCTATTAGTGCTAATTAGATTAATGCAAAGCAATTAACTTAATGCAACCTGGAGGTAGATAAGCAGCGGAAAAAAATGGGTCAGTGGAGTACAAAAATTTAATTAAAAAAATGCTTGTTTCAGTCATTTTTCAAGCAAATATGGTGAAATATTTATAACAAAATATAAATATTGTTGTCATATGACAGTTAATGATACGAATGAGAGTTTGGGACTGAAAAAGGAAGAAAAACATCAAGTTGGAGGCAAAACTTTTAGAAAGTAAATCTGATGTTTTTCTTATTTTAAAAAGAAACTTTTGAAAACCTGCTGTTAAACAAAATGCAATAAAAACAATATTTCCCTCTGAAATGCTGAAGTCTCCAAAAAAATGAAACGACTGAATACAAATTAAAAGTTGTTTAAACATGTAAATCGGGAGGAAATGACTCAGACCGGATATATTTGATGTATTTTTTTCTTTTTTCCCCATGAAGGTTTCTTTAATGGATCTGGATGAGCAGACACAGCACAGGGAATAAAAAGCCCGTTGTTCATGTTCATGCTTTTTTTCAATGCCCCATAAAATTAAAAATATAAAATAAAACGTACAAACACTGGATTATTTCTCTTTTTTGTTTTTCAGACAGGAGGAGCATGCAGCAGTACAAATACACAGACAGCGGGTCAGTTTGAACACCAAAACTTTAAATTAAAAACCAACACGGCCGCCAGCTACACGGAATAAAAAAAACATCTAGTTTTCCTTTTTTTTTTTTTTCTTTAAAAAGTGCATCAGAGACGTCGATCGTTGCATTCATGGTCAAATATCTCGTGTTTTTTTTTTCTTTTTTAAACTGTGCAGAACCTCTGACATAAATATATGATTTTAAGGTCATCTTTCTTTTTCTCTGTGATTGTTCATATTTGATTATTACAAAATAAATTTAAAAAATGACGGGGGGAATATTTGGTTTACCAGAAGCTTGGCTGCATTTTTTTTTTTTTTTTTTTTTTTTTTTTAAGAAGATTTTCCTTCTCGAAGTTTCAATAAAGAAGAAAAAAACAAAAAACAAAACTCTGAACCTCCTTTTTGGATTTTAAAACTTTTTGTTTCTGGAGCCGAAAAGAAACAGCAAAGAGGCTCAAAAAGGAAAAAACCAAACATCTTAAGGAGTCATTAATCTGAGAGTTTTCTTTCAGCCGGAGAAGAAAAGGCTTCAAAACACAAAAGATCCGGATAATTTGTCACCACAGGATCCATTGGAGCTGTGAAACTCAGTCAGTCTGATGCGGAGGAATGTGGAGGAATGTAAAGAGGAAAATTAGCTTCTGACACAACTGCAAGTAAAAGTGAGAAGATCATTTTGTTTGTTGACTGGAAGGTCAGAGGTCAACCTGCTGTTTTCTTTCTCAGAAAATAAAAATGAAGCTCGTCCTCGCGCTCTGGAGATGAAAACGCTGCTTTGGAGTTGAAGAAGTTTTTAAAGGAGTTTATTTTTTCCAATTTTATTTATTCATATATATATGAATACATATATATATTTTTATATATATATAAAAAAGAAGAGTCAGACTCCCCGTCAGTGCACCGCCACCGCGGACTGCAGTGCCGCGGACGCCGAGGAGGACAGCGCCTCTCCGGGCGCCGCCGGGCTGCTCTGACCGGTGGCTGTCTGCGGGGAGGTGGGGCTCAGAGACTGGGGCGAGTTCGCGAGGAAGGCCGGGAAGTGTGCGTGCAGCCCCGGCAGGCCGGGTACCGAGGCGGGCGTGGGTTTGATGGGCACCGGGATGGCCGGTAAAGTCTGCCCGCCGTGACAGATGGACTTGAGCGGCATGCCGTAGGCCGAGTAGTCGCTCGCGGCCATGGAGATGGGGGCGCCGGTGTCCATCATCCCGGAGCCGTACATGTGCGGCCAGGCCGGGGCCAGCTGGTTGTGCAGCGGGTACCCGGTGGCGGAGAAGGCCGCCAGCCCGCCGGGCATCTTGTACTCTCTGGCGATGATGTTCTCGATGGCGAACGGGTGTTTGAAGCTGGACGGCTGCGACACGGAGCTCAGGTTGTATCCGGCCGGCATCTGCGGGAGGTGCGCGGCGGCGTGCAGCGCGCTGAGCCGCAGCTTGGCCTGCTGCTGCAGGTAGTGGGCGGCGTCCTGCGGCTTGCTGGGGCCCAGCGGGTCCGTGGCCTGCATGCTGCCCACCTTGAAGCGCTTCCGGCGCCGCAGAAAACTCCCGTTCTCGAACATGTCGCCGCAGCTCGGGTGCAGCGCCCAGAAGCTGCCCTTCCCCGGCTGGTCCGGTCTGCGCGGGATCTTGATGAAGCAGTCGTTGAAGGAGAGGTTGTGCCGCAGGGAGTTCTGCCACCGCTGCGTGTTCTCCCGGTAGTACGGGAACCGGTCCATGATGAACTTGTAAATCTCGCTGAGGGGGAGCATCTTCTCCGGGCAGCTCTGGATGGCCATGGCCGTGAGGGAGATGTAGGAGTAGGGCGGCTTCTGGTCGCTGTAAGTGTTCCTCCCCGGACGAGGCATCGTTGAGGCGCTGAACTGGACCGGACCGAGCCGGGATCAGTTCAGTCTCGAGTCTGCAGGAAAAGATCGGCCTCACTTTTCAGAAACTTTTCAGCTCCCAACTCTTTCACAGCGCCGTGGCGCACCGACGGAACCCCGCCTGGTGTTTGGCACGCATGGCTCCGAGTTTTACGCGCAGTTACAACTCCGCATTTAAAAGTTGAGGAAAAGTTGAAGCGGCAGCGAGCCGGTCGCTCCTCTCCTCCCTCCCCCCCCCACCCCGCCTGCCCGCTGCAGGTTCCCCGGCAGGTGCAGCACGGTGTCCCGTCCTCCTCCTCCTGCCCCGCTGCTGAGCTGCGCTAAGCGGCTGCTGCTGCTGCTGCTGCTGCCTCCTCCATGTCCCTCTCCAGATCTGTCCCGTGTGCGCTCTGGACCGCGGTGACAGGAGCAGAAAAGACCCCCGGAGAGGAGCTTCATTAATGGGCCACTTCTTCACTATCACATGATCACAGCCAGGAGGGAGGGAGGGGGCTCAGGGGGAGGAGGCGGGGGGGGATGGGGGCGAATGGGTGGGTGGGGGCACGATGTGGTTTCATTTACACGTATTTACATGGACGCACTGAGCCAACACAAGTCATTTTCATTTGAAGCCGCGGCGGCAAACAGAGCCGAGAGGAGCCGATCAGAGGAGCCCGGCTGTCGGGGAGGGCGCGAGCCGGAGCCGCGCGCGCTGCTGCGCTCCGTGGAGGTACGCCGTCTTTGGCAACATTTTACGCACGTGTGTGTGTGTGTGTGTGTGTGTGTGTGTGTGTGTGTGTGTGTGTGTGTGTGTGTGTGTGTGTGTTTAGAGGGGGTGTGTTGGGGGGGCCTCTAACCAATTTGCACTGACAAATAGAGCCGCTGAGAGCTGCTGTTTGAGCGGCTTTAATTTGTTTTTATTTCTCTTTATGTCGTTTTTTTTTTCCCCTCTTGACAAGCTGCTGCACGCGCACTGATCCTCCCGACCCGGGTTATCACTCACGAGGAGATGATGAAAGATGAGACATTTCTGAGAACAATTTACGGAAGAATAACATCTTAAACAAGCAACAGCAAAAAAAGAGTTCAAATTACTTTACAGTTAAATTTACACGCAGCTTCATTATGAATTAAATCACGAGAAAATGAACTGAATTTGATGTTTTTCGTCGGTTCCTCCACATTTACATTGATGATTGTCGGACTTCACATCAAACGAACGCTAAAATCAACTTTACATGTTCTTCCAAATTTGGCGCGTTAACCTGTGATCACTTTTTCTTTTATTTAAGGATTGCTTTTTTGGAGGAATTATTCCTATTTTATGCTCAAAATTCAACCTGGATCTTTTCTATTTGGAGGAGAAGATTGAAAAACAACGTTTCAGGTTTTTATTGAGTCGTTTTAAAAAAAAAATCTAAAACTGTTTTTCTTTTAGTTTTAGTTGAATCTGCTTTTATTAAATGTGTTAAATAGGTTTTTTATAAATCTTAATTATTCAGAATTAACGAGCAGAACGAGAATGAATTAACTTTGATTTATTAGCTTTTATAAGTGGATTGAGAAAATAAAGTATTATTATGATATGTATTATGTAGTTGTTGTCACTTAGCCTTTTATAATTAGAATTATCACCATATTACAACAATAATAAAATGTTTGCCAGATTGATTTTTTTTTTCTTTTTTATAATTAATCGATGAGATTGATCATATTTGCTTAGTAAGTCATTTAATTAAGGGTGAGAGTCGTTGGATTATTAGTTGATAGTTTAACTGACGTGATTTTTTTTATAGATTTACAAGACAATCAATAAACAGTAATGTGTCTTTTGTTGTTTCAGTAAGCAACATTTAAAAAAATGAAAACTGCAGCGTTAAATCAGTTTTCGGTTTTATAAGTCGGTCGTATATTATTTCATTTATTACCAGAAACATTAGTTGTGTGTGTGCGTGCCGCAGCTCCTGTTTTATTGTGTTTTATTGTGTTTTATTGTGTTTTATTGTGTCGGCTGTGATCAGATGAGTTAAACTGCAGCCGAGGGAGGATTAAAGTGGAGGAGCTGAAGGCTTTAATATTCCCAGAGGAGAAGGGGGGGAGAAGGGGGGGAGAGGGGTGACACCAAACAGCCACTTTCACACGTCTGACCTTTGACCCTGTGAGCTGATAATGTGACGGAGAGACACGTTTCGACTGAGAGGCTTTAACACCATTATATAACAATAACATCATCACTTTTGCTTCTTTTACAGCCTGTTATTTATGAAAAAAAATTACTTTATTATTAAAACTCTGCTTTTTTGTGTTTTTAGTACATCATTCATATGTCTGAATTATTGTCTTTTTGGTTTTAATTCATTTTGTAATTATTGATGTTCTGCTCACATGAATTCAAATAAAATATAAAGAAAGAACATTAAAAAAAATGGTGCTGTAGATTTTCACAGATGTTATTTTTGCTGTTTTTGTTAAATGTAAAAATTTCTCGACGTTTTCTTTTAGTTCAGTTTTTGCGTTATTTATAATTTATTTGTTCTGGCTGAAGTAAAATTCGTTGATACAATTTTAATTGTGATAAACAACATTAATTATTGTTTCTTTTATTCTTTTCTTTTTTCTTTCTTTTTTCTTTATGATGCCGTTTGTGAGATTTTAGAAGAAAGTAGAAAACTTCTGATTTCATGCTGAAGTTTTGATTTTTATGTTGGGAAAAAAACATTAATGTTTTATTCTTTTGTCTTGTAAGTCTACAAAAATCAGACAATTAATTCTGATCTAATTACTTATTATTAAACGACTCATTAAGCTCATTACTCAATAAATTGTATTTAAAGTATCAACGATACATTTTTGATGAATTGTCAATGTAATTAATCGGTTTATATTTTTGTCATCTGCAGCAGTGATTTTGGTCAAATAAGTAAAACAAAAACACCCATTTTTGTTGAAATGTAAATATTTGCTCAGGAGCCAATGAAAGCGTCTCTGTCCTGCTGAAGCGTTCTGATTGGTTCCTCAGCGGCCAATCGGAGAGCTGCGACCCTAATTTACGCAGTTCAAATTATAATATCAAACATTTACTGAGCTTATTTAGATCGTGTTGTTTATTGATTAATAAATAAGTTTTAAATATTTTGAATAAAGTTTTTCTGATTGTCGTCACAGAGATCAATAAAGTTTTACTGCATTGAATTAAACGCGGCCTGTCATTTTTCTACTGTTGACAATTATCGTGATTGTTACACAAACATCTTGTCATCATCATCATCATAATAATAATATTGATCAGCAGGCCGATGATTTTTTAACATGAAATAAATCAGATTTTTTTTTTCTTCAGGAGACTTGAGACGCCTTCTTCCTCCTCCTCATCGTCAGAGTACAGTTACCATGGTTACAGGCGTTATTTTACATCTCTGCAGTGAAGGACCGACTCTCCTCAGAAAATCCAGTTATTGTTTTAAAGCCGGCGTTGAAATCAGTTAAAACAAACGTTATTTTTGTTTCATTTTGTTTTTGACATAAATAAGAGACTTTTATATTTTTTGCATATTTCTGTCCGAATATTTTCATTTTATGCTTTAGTTCTTTCGATAAATTAAACAAGTAGTTCTAGAAGTTCATATTTCTTCTATAAAAACATGTTTTTTCTGTGTTTCTGTATCAGATGTGACGAGTTCGTGTTTATCGGTCGTGTGTGTTTTTACATTTTCTAAGTTTGCAAACGTTTTTTATGAAAACAAGAAAGTTAAAGTTACGTAAATATGTACGTAAAAACGGGTCTATAAAAAATAAAAACTGTTTTTCTTCCATTTTCCACAAAGAATAAAAGTTTGTCTCCAATTCAACTCAAAATTAAAAGACCTTTTTAAAAAGACCCAAGAAAAGATGGATTGTTATATTTGGAGTATTATTGGCTAAATATATTTGATTATTGTCAAAACTGATTGTCCAAGATTCAATATAACGTTTTATATTGTTTAACATTTTAATCTATTAAACATCAGGAAAAAAAAGAAAATCACAATTTCCCTTCAAACATGGTCACAAACATCCGATATTACACCAAAACTACCATCAGTGACTGTGTGAGTGTGAGAGAGAGAGAGAGTGTGTGTGTGTGTGTGTGTGTGTGTGTGTGTGTGTGTGTGTGTGTGTGTGTGTGTGTGTGTGTGTGTGTGTGTGTGTGTGTGTGTGTGTGAGAGTGTGTGTGTGTGTGTGTGTGTGTTGTGTGTGTGTGTGTGTGTGTGTGAGTGTGTGTGTTTGTGTGTGTGAGAGTGTGTGTGTGTGTGTGTGTGTGTGTGTGTGTGTGTGTGTGTGTGTGTGTGTGTGTGTGTGTGTGTGTGTGTGTGTGTGTGTGTGTGTGTGTGTGTGTGTGTGTGAGAGTGTGAGGTAGCGGCTCTTCAGCACGCTCCTCATCATCCACCGACACTTCAACTGCACTCAGAGGAGGGAGACCCCCCCTCTCCCCCCTCATACACATATACACACACACACACACACACACACACGTGTGTGTTTGTTTGGCTGTCTTTGTGAGGACCCTCGTTAACATAATGCATTATCAGGACCCTAAATCCTGAATCTAAAATTGGTTCTGGTCCGAACTCTGAAACCAAGAAACTGAAACAACGATTTTAAAACTTCGTCAAACAAAATGGCCTCACTTCACAAAAAGTCCAAAGTTCAACTTGTTTTTTTATTGTATTTACGAGGACCTTCGGTAAAATCTTTTAGTTTCACATTTCAGACAGAAGTGACCACGAGCTGGGGGAGGAGCCAGCGGTGGATCTGATTGATCTGATTGGAAACCTGACGATACTACGTCCCGCCCACCGATAGCTGTAACCTGACTGCACCACAGACCTGTCAATCAAACAGACACGCCCCCAAAAACAGGTGTTCTTGAATCTTCTTTTCTAATGAATGAGGGATTATTTTCAGATGGACCTCCAGAAAACTAATAAGAAGGAGTGACTTTAGCTAACAACACCGAGATAACTGATGGACACATTTTATTCACTTTGGATTTGATGAGAGAAGTTGAATGGGAGTCTATGGAGCCGGAGGCTTTTTGGAGCCGACCTCTAGTGGCACTCGCTGGTATTGCAGCTCATCGATTGTTTGTCTTTGACTGTCGAGGAAATAAATCCAGTTTGTCGTTGTTTTTTTTCTTCAGCAAAGATTCGTCTGCTGCAGAGATGATTTCTGTTCCTGCGTAATTTAAACGTGTTTGGTTTGTTTTGGATCGTGCTGGTAACCGTCGGCGACCACACATAACAAGCCGGGCGTTTCAGGTATCAAACATCACGCTCGTTAACCTGGACCTGCGATTTGGCTCCAAATATTCATCTCACGTCGACATCATCGAGCCGCCGAGGCGCCAATTTGTGACGGATTAATGATGCCCTCCCCCCGACCCCCCTTCAACGCCAGGCCCTTATTAGGAAATAAATGAATGGGTGCCAGTGAACGTGTCATGGTCGTTACCCCCCACCCCGAGCTCCATTAGAGAAGAATTCAAAACAATGTAAATCACTCAATTACACTGTTTGAACACAGTGGAGAGGAGGCAGTGAACTCACCACGGAAACTCTCCTCTCCTACAGTTATTACAGGCAGTGAACTCACCACGGAAACTCTCCTCTCCTACAGTTATTACAGGCAGTGAACTCACCACGGAAACTCTCCTCTCCTACAGTTATTACAGGCAGTGAACTCAGATTTCTTCTGGTCTCCATGTTTGAAGCTGGACGTGTAAACACTCAGAGCTAAAAGGTCAAAGGTCAAGAACACCCTCCTGTCTTCAGTGGCAGTTTGTGTGATTTACCGCCATCTCGTCTCACCACAATCTGCTGCTGCTTCATTTAATCCACTTTCAGCCGCCTGCATGATTTTCTTCTTCAGGATCAAAAACACTTTATTTTTCCTTTGTGTTTAATTGGTCACATTCGCCTAAAAAAATAAATAAATAAATAACACCGCAAGAGCTGACATGTGATCTCATCTGAGGGTCAAAGGTCATGTGAAAACTTCCCAGGTTCTGGTTTTAAGCGGCGAGGTCGCCGTTTCGATTCCCCGCCAGCGTCTGCGGGGGCTCGGCTGCCACGCTGCAGTGGCTCCGCTCGTGTTCAGGAGGCCGATTACTTCAATTAAACCGCTGATTAAGCAAATTGGAGGCTGATGAGTAAACGAGCGGGCGGCCTTTCAGGAGAGCTGCCAATTAGTGAGGCGATTAGCGTCTGAAGAGCAGCGAATGAGGCGTCGGTGCTCGTTAAAGAGCCTCGTTGACAGATTATTACTCCGCCAGGCTGCCGATGCTCCGCCTCATCACCGCGGAGACGACGTCCACGTCGGCCGGAAACGACCCACAGCAGCTGTAACGGATATTTTATTGTTCTTCAAATTGTGCCTGATGCTGCATCTTAATTGGACTTTTGTCTTTACTCTCATTTTTAATCTGTAACTTCTTTCCTGCAAGCAGCTGTTTTGGTCCCATTTTAATGTTTAATAACGTCACAAAAGAAAACTAAAAAAACTAAAGAAATTTTAAAACTGACATTTGAGTTGATTTCTGTGGTGAGTTCACTGCCTGTAACAACTGTAGGACAGTAGAGTTTCTGTTGTTGGTTCATTTGAAACTTTTCTATCATCATTTTGGAAGTTTTTGTGTCATAATTGTAATTTTTTTCTCATAATTATAAATTTGTGTCTCATTATTTCTGATTTGACATCATTAGTTTGACAGAATAAATTAAAACACATTGACGGTGAACCCCTGAACACACCACGCTGTTAAACTGGAAAGTGTTTCGTGTTGTTGAATCTGTAGGATTAAGCCGGACCTCCCGATGAGGCCCCTGATCTCTGGTTTCTGCCGAGGCAGCTGTTATTCCCGGCGTCTGAAGTGCTCCCTCTGCTCGGCCTGCTTATCAAATTAGCTTCTTTCATAAATGCGTCCGATCGCGTCAAACACGCAACAAATATTATGAGCGTCGCTCGGGATAAAAAAAACACTCCATAACATTTTGTCCGGGGCCCCTAATTATTCCATTTGCTTGGACCTGGGTGCCATTTAGACGCGAGGTAATTCAGCGTGTTGTAACTCAATTAAATTTCCTTCCCTGACTGGGATTTATGGAACATCAATAGCTCCTGAGTGGGACCCGATGGGGAGCGCTCGCTTTATTCATCCCCGAGTCCTCCTGATCTTGCATTTCTGCAGCTCAATTAAATGCAGGAGCGATGAGGATGTTTGTAGTAATGAGGATCGGCAGCTTCCTCACGCCACGATTTTTTTTATTTTTTTTTTGTCGGGGGAAGAGATCTCAGCACTCGTTACCTCGGAAATTAACTTTCAAAAGTAATGACTTCAAAACTTGTCCTCTCTGATGAGACCGGAGAGCTTCGACACTTCCGTACGAAACGTCAAACGTCTGGCAGGGCCGCGCATTTACGTGACCTCAGGACGCCTAACATCTGGTTCCCTGAATGCACCATGCAGTAAAATCTGTCGCTTCGTGAACCGCCGTTAAAAAAGTCTCGTGTTAAAATTTTGGGCCATCGCTGATTTTTTTATATTTTAGAGCCAGAAGTGACCATATTTGGACGCAGGTGGAAGAGCAAGCGGGGGGATCTAACGCGATCTCTGAGGACACTAAGCCCCGCCCACCGAAAGCTGTAACCTGACTGCACCACAGGCCTGTCAATCAAACAGACACACAGACACGCCCCCAAAAACAGGTCTTCTTGAATCTTCTTTTCTAATGAATGAGGGATTATTTTCAGATGGACCTCCAGAAAACTAATAAGAAGGAGTGACTTTAGCTAACAACACCGAGAGAACTGACGGACACATTTTATTCACTTTGAATTTGATGAGAGAAGTTGAATGGGAGTCTATGGAGCCGGAGGCTTTTTGGAGCCGACCTCTAGTGGCACTCGCTGGTATTGCAACTGAAGGCACACCGGTCTCACTTTTATATACAGTCAACCAACATCCAACAATAAAGACATTTCTTTATTTTTACTATTTCCTACGTGGGAGTCAGACAGAAGACATCAAAACTATGAAATATGATGTAGTTTAGAGTGAGAATAAAAGTGTAAATGTGTTTTTTTATATTTTGTATTCTTTCAAAGTCTCCTCTTTGTTGAGTAACAACTTGAACACAATTTATCCTCCAACTAGCTCCATGAGATGCTTTTATTTTGAAGGAGTACACGGAGTTTTTGCTTCCAGCTGTTGGAAGTTTTTCTTCCTGTTAAAAGAGTTTTTCCTTCCAGCTCTTTCTCATGCGGGAAGTCTTCATTTCTCGGGTTCCTCTGGACGATGTCTTGAGGTTCTGTTGTCAGGACATCACCACGGTAACCGCCCTCAGATGACTTGCGTTCTGATTTGGCGCCACATAAATAAAATCGAGCCGAATATGCCGAGCGCTCGTCGGCTGCTTTTCCTTTTCCTCGGCGCTCCGACTCGTCTCAAACCAACAAATCTGATGCAACAGAAATGAAGCGAAACAAAGCTGCATCCATGTCGGACCGCGGAGAACCAGGAGGGTTCTTCATGGACGGGGCCACATTATGAAGAATAAAACCCTCCGGGGTCGAAAGGGGTTAAAGTATCAGCAGGAACCAGCCAGTATTTTATTGACGACACTCGACACCAGAAACTGTGAATCTATTTCATCCCATTCGGGCTGTTTTTGTTCCCCGAGAAGCAAAAAGAAATGACGGGGTCGAGCTGCAGCTTCCCGCCGAACAAAAAAATAAAAAAATAAATCGGAGCGGAAATGTTGAAGCAGATTTACAGCAGCTCCCGGACTGATCTGTGAAACCGCCGCACCAATTACAGACGGTTTCTTTTTGGTTTTGTTTTAGGGTCTTTATAATTAATGGCAGTCTGGAGCGCCGTTATGATCCACTCAAGTCCTCCGCAGATAAAAAGCCGTTTGGCATCTGGGCTCCGCCAGCTCGCTGTAAGCAGCCGCCGCCGTCGTCGTCGCCGCCGCCCGATACTATGAATATTTAATTAATAATTAGTCATGTAATTCCTCCTCAGGAGTTATTATCCCTCAAACTGGTTTGTGAATTTAATTATTAGCAGCCTTTTTGTTTCCACGTCGCCCTCATTACTGTCAGGATTGATGTAACATAAACTTCATTAAAAATTAAAGTGGGATTCTTTAATTACGAGGCCGCCCTCGCCGAAGCCAGAATTAGCCAACTCAGTGATGTGCAAATGAGAGCATTATTTAAGAAACATGCTGGAAGTAGTTATGCTAATTCACCGGGGTTCACAGTGGCAGACCTTTTCCACTCGTGGTTGCATATTCATTAAATGCACTATGCAAATTTAATGTAGCAGCCTTAGTAATGCCTTGTTAATTTATTCAGATTTATTGAGTAAGACTTGTAAAAAGTACCAATTTAATTAGCTCATCTCCGCGGATGGCGGCCGGTGATCGCCGAGCTTTTTAAAAAGACGCGTCAGAGACCAAAAAAAAAAAGAAAGAAAAAGAAAAGAGATCTGGGATGTTTTACAGGATATTTGCTGCACTTGTGGGGACGCTTAGAGAGAAATCACTGAAACTGCTGCTGGTGTTTTCCCCAAAGGAGGAAACGAGGGAAGGGAGAGGCCACGTCGAGTCTGAAGGCCGAAACCGAGTCGGCCGCGAGGCGTTTACTGACGGCGCAAAAACATCAGACAAAACGGGCTCACAGGGGAAACTACGAGTCATTTATCCTGAAATTTAACCGAGGTCAAAAGGTCAAGACGGACGTTTAAGATCTTGTATCGCCACGTAAAATCGTATCTATAAAGCATCAAATCACAACTTCCCCTTGAGAAGCACGAGCCGACATAAGAGAGGGAAAAAAGTCTCTTTTTAAAAAGGAAGGAGAAATCTAGAAAACCGTTTTACTGTTTTAAGTCTTGTTTTTATTGTATTTTTAAGCTTTTGAACCCCTTTTGGGATGAACGGTTGTACGAAAGGTAAATAAACAAAGAAAACAAAAAAATAAGAAGCAAAGAGAGAAAATAAGAAACGAAAACGAGATGTTTCAAACAACCAACAAAGTTTCACCGACAGATGTTTGTTGTATCTCGTTAAAAAAGTAACTCAAATAAAAACTAAGATTTTAAGTTCATCAGGAAAAAGGGACCGTTAGTTGAATGATGATTCATTTCTATTAAAAACTGTTTTAATATTAAAAACCAGGCTGAGATTATTTTTTTTACTTTAAATCAGTTTTTTTTACAGTGTAAATGGTCGATATGTGGGGTTTTTTTTTGTGGTTGGAAAGTTTCTCTTTTGTGTTTTTCTTTTTCCATTGAAACTCAGAAACCAAACTACTCGTAGTCCCTCTGATCCGGGATCTGATCCTGATCCCGGATCTGATCTGGGATCTGATCCTGGATTATTTTTATCTTTGTAGTTGTTTCGTTTTTTCTGTCTCCTTCTCTTTCTGAGTTTCTTTGTAGTCGCCCGATTAACGTTGACAGTCTTTTATGAAGTGTGGACTCATTGCATATCTGAACCACGTAAAGAATTTTTCATACAAACACAAGACGAGCCTGAAAACAAACCACAACAATAAGCGAGTCTGGATGGGACGAATTCGAACATCTGCACCGACTGAATATTGCGTAACGATTTTCCTGCTGGATATTAACTTCAATGCTGCTGCAAAAATGCAGCTTTCAGACGAGCGGAGGCGCGTCGAAGTCGAGGTTTTTCTGTATATTTTGTTTTCGAGAATAAAATGTTCCATCCTCGCAGAGTGTCGGGCTGAAGGCTTTTTTGTTTCCTGCCGCTGCCGGTAAATCCGATAAGTTAACAAGTGTTTCTGCTTGGTGTTGCTGCTGATCCTCAGTTCACCGCTGACCCACCTCCACATTTACCTCTCGCTGATCTCCGGAGCATTACTCTGAAAAACAGGAGCTCGGCGGCTCCGTCGGATCGTATATCAACTCGTCCCCCTCGTACTTTATTTTTTCCCCCTTTCCCGTGTTCCCGCCGCCCCTCTTCCTCGGCAGCATTAGGAGCAAACAGATTGGAGAATCAGTGAATTAAACCCACAGATCACCTGCAGGAAATCCCCCCCCCCGACCCTCCTCCACCCTCCAGCCTCCACCCCTCCTCCCGCCGGTTCTTTCGGGGGAGTCACCGAGTTGTCTGGAATAAAAATGAAATAACGGGTTTCTTTTAAGGTCAAGATTTGCCGTGCCGGGGAGATGGGCTCAGATGTAAACGCCCGGCGACGCCGACTCGGCTGATTGCTTTGCTCTCCAGACGATGTCAATTTTAGTCCGAGGAGCGCTCGGCATTACGGCGGCGGGCGAGTCGAGGACCCTCGACGGCGGCAGGCGAGTCCTGATGCCCTCGCTCTATTATCAGTCGAGCCCGAGAGGCAAGGCGGCCGGCGGCTCCCGGAGTAATAGCACATTACATTCTTAATGTTTCCGATACACCAGACACTCCTTGTACAATCCTACAATCTACCCCCCCCCCCACAACCCCCACCAGCCATCTCTACACAACCCCTTTATTTTGTTTTGTTTTGTTTTTCCCGTCCTGATGTTTTGTCACATTGCCCCCCCCCCTCCCTCGCGCCTCAGACTCGCTGGGCCGCGAAGCATTAATCAAACCGGGGGGGTGGGGGTGGGGGGGTGCAGCAGCAGCGTCGAGGGAGAGTTTGGGCCGACAAGGAAGTCGTTTAGAGAGGATGAATCTGTTGTAGTTACTCCTCTGTTATGCAATAATAAAGACAGAACGCGGCGCAGAGCGAAAAGGGAATAATGCTCTTTACACAGCGCCGTCGGCAGGTTGTTGTTGTTGTTGTTGTTGTTTTTGGTCCGAGAGTGTAACGAGACGCCGTGAAGGGAGGAAACGGCATCTTTCAGATCCGGACGGAAAAAAAGACTCCGGAGACGATTTAAATAAAGCAGCTTTACGAACTCCGGCCGCCGAGCGATTCATTTACAACCAGAAACGGTGAAGATGCGTTTTTTTGTGTATTTTGAGGCTCTTGAGTTTCAACGCGATCTGGATGGAAATAAAATCGACGTTAAAAACGAGTCGCGTGTTTCAGCAGGTTTACGTCACGAGATCGTCCAAGTCGGGCGAAGTGTTTTGCTTCTTGCGCTGAATCTTCGCAAAAAGCTTTTTCTGAACCGCACAAATGTTTTTTTTTCTCTCCGGGAGTTTTTCTGGGATTGTTAAGAATCAAAATGTGTTTTGATTTTGCAGCAGTTTTTTTTTCTCCATGATTTTGAGGTAATTTGTAAAGTTTGAAGTGAGTTTTTTTTCGTGGGAAACTGTCGTGAAATAGCAAGACTTTTCATAACTACCTGATAGAGTAAAATACAATCACTTCCTGAGATGATAATCATGCTGCGAATTACAGAACTATTTTATTATTATAATATTGTTTCTGCTGTCAGAACAAGAGCTTTAAATGCTTTTTAAAACATATTATTTGCACAAAAAAAATAAAGTTCAGTCTGTTACAGCTGGAAGTTTGTAGAAAACTCATGAGACCACATTTCCCACAAACTCCCGTCACTTCCTGTTCTGTTTCTTTTCCGGTTAAGCTAGCAGCGGTTTGTTTTGATGGTGAGAGCAGAAAGGGGCGGAGTCTTTGAAGATTGGAAATCACCAGTTACTTTTTTGCAAATAAAGCGAGTTTTCGTTTATAAAGGCGACTTTATGCCGAAATACTTTCAGCAGAGATTCTGTTTACGAAAATATTGTTGTGGTGAAATTGCTGAAATATCGCAGATTGTTTTGTTTTTTTTAATGCAAAGATGGTGATTTCCCGGAGGGAACGATTCAGGTTATATTTTCACGTAAACTTTGCTCAGATTGAAGCGGAGACGTGAAACTTTTATTATTTTTGTTGAATCACACTGAACATGCCGTCGTCCAAAAGCTTTAACTGTCCACATCTTCATTATAATTTCATATCTGTGGTTATCATCGAGCAGAGGAAATGTTTCTTTTAAGAAAAGATGGTCGATAAATATTGTGTTCTTTTACAATCAAGGAAATCTAAAAGAGTTTGATCAAGACTAATTTTCCTGATTTTCCCAGAAGGAACCAAACTGTCGGCTTTAAACCGACGACCTTTACATTTTCTGATGGGTTGAAGCTGTTTGTTTGATGGTTGCTTCTTTAACTCTCTTGCATTGAAAGGTGCTGCACAAATACAGTTTATTATTATTATTATTATTATTATTATTATTATTATTGTAGCATCTATAACTTCATTTCGAGCTTCATGTTTGGAGTCTTGGAGCCTGAAGAAGAAAAAGATGTCGAGACTGTTCGAACATTTATGATCTGAACTGTAGATTCACCGACTTTTATTATCATATAATCAGCAAAGGAAATGTTTCTTTAAAAAACCCTGAATTGTGGGATTTGGATTAATTCTATAAAAGTTAGTGACTCCGTATAAACTCTTTTGCAAACTGCACCTCCGTCCACTCGTCTTCCTTTTTCTGTTCATTTTGTTCCCAGCAGGACGAGGAGGAGGTTTTATTTTGTCTGTCTGTGCATATATTTGCAGCAGAACTTCATCTCCCCTTCGCCGCCGAATAAACAAAAGCTGCCCAATAAATAAAGATTTAATTATGGGAAGATTAGCGCGTGATTTTGTTGTGAAATTAACTTTGATGTTAAGAAGCGCTCCTGTGTGCGAGACGTAATTAAATCAAAATCCTCCTCAAACACATCACCGGAAACCGTCGCGCTGGAGATTTGAGGGGGAATCGTCCGGTGAAAACGACGTGTTTTTTGGGGGGTTTTTTGTTTTTTTTTTCTTCCGGGGCTTAAAGCAGAACACGCTTTCAATTAATTCACAGGAAGCTTCAAATGACAACAAACCGGAGCCTCTTAATCCGACCGTCGGATAAAAGTCCAGAGACGATCGGGCTTCATTAAAAAACTTCCTGCACACTTTCGCTCTTCGGGTTTTCTGGTTGTTTAGAGGTCGGACCACTTTTAAATAGTATAAATGCTGACTCGGCATGTTTCACTCGCATACGGAGGTGCGATCAGAAAGTTCAGGAGTTTGTTCCTGTTGAACGCAGCGCGGTGACGCACGCGACCTGGAAGCGTCGAGACCAATCGGCTGCCCGGCGTCGGTGTAAATAAAGTTCATTATTATTATTATTATTATTATTATTATCATCAACCTTCATGAGGAAAGTGACGTCCAAAATTTTGTGTCAAATTTTTGGAGAATGAATTTTTTTCGCTCCATAGAATCGTTCTCAGTCCTTCCTTCCTTCCTACTGGGCGTCGACCTCGCGTTCATTTTAACCAATCAGCTCGCACCGAAAACCGTCCGACACTCCGCCACCGCTGCAGTTAATAATAACAAATAATAATAATAATAATAATAGTAATTAATGGCGGCAGCGTGACGAGGCGTTGACCGTTTTATTTTATTCAGCGTTTTTTTTTTTCCAGTCACCTAAAGTTAAAAAATGTTAACGCGGCGCTCGTCACCAGTCGTCCAATCGCAGCAAAGGAGGCCCGACACCGGGCAGCTGATTGGTCACGATGCTTGAATACTTTAAAAATAAAAAAACAATATTGGCCACGATAATGTAGCAACGACTTTCTTTGAAATATTTACAGGACGAGACTTCAGTAAAACAATAAATAAGTTTACGATGTCGATATAATAGATATTTTGCTTCACTTCTGAGTCTTAATAAGCTGAACGAATGACAAGTAGCATCAAGAGGAAACTCCTTAGTGTGTTTTATGTTTGTGTATTTTACTCATCTATGTTTAATAAAAGTGACAGAAAATCAGCTCTTCGATTTTTTAATTTTTTTTATATCGTTAACGGAGACGATTTTAATTTCCTGCAGTTCATCTCTGATTGTTTTCTATTTGTTTTGAATGGAAACGGTTTCATTTAAACTTTTATATCTCCTGACTCAGCGCTCCTGTCAATCAATCCGTCCGCGGTGTGACACGCCAGCAGCTCCTTTCAGTCACCGAACAGCGAAGTTGTGCAGAATATAAAAAAAAAGACGCGTTTCATCATCGTTAGCTCATTTCAAAACACGCGAGCGGATTCGTCCACTTATAAAATCTACAGTCGCCGTGAGTGTTTGATGTGTGTGTGTGTGTGTGTGTGGGGGGGGGGGGCGAGGCGGGGGGGTAGGTGTTTGGTGTGTGTTTTTTTTGCAGGTGTGAAGCAAAATAAGTGCGAGTGGATGCAGAATCAAGATGAATGCTGAAGCGCCGACGGGCGGCGGCTGATGAAAACCGCCGGCGGAGGCCACTCCATCTTAACATGGCCGTCCTGTGTCTTATGATATCTTATCATTAGTTTCCCTGACAGTGATGGAGGGGCCGGCGGCGCCCCCCCCGCTTTCCCCCCGGCGCCGCGAGCCGTGTATAAAAGTAACCTTCTTTCCATAATAATGGCCATTTGTCACTTCTTTAAACTGTCATAGGACGAGGGACGCAAACATAGTGGGGTTTAAAAAGGTGTGTGTGTGTGTGTGGGGGGGGGGGGGCATTCAAATGGTTGCTGAACTGTTAGGGAGACAATCTGCCAACATTACTGCTCTGATGTGTTCAGGGACCGCGGGACCGCAGAGCAGCGGTGCAACCAAATCGACCCCCGTGGTTATTAAATAGAAGCGGGGAGGAAGTCCTCCGTTATCCGGCCGCGACGGGTTCCCCTGACGACCGTTTAAAAAGGTTCGGTCCTGTCAGACAGCGCTGAGGGCTGAGGAGCATCAGGTGACTCGTCTGCAGGAACCGCTGATGACTTCAGAGGGAATTAATTGTCAGTTAAGTTCTGTGGTGAAGAATATTTCTTCTTGGTTTTATTGACCAACCTACTGATCATTTTAGTACCTTGGTTTATTTATTTATTTAAGAGAACACTTTAAAAAATTCTAATTTTTGAGTTTTTCTTGAACAAGGTACGATCAAAAAGTTGGGAGACTGTTCCCGTTTGGTAAAGGAAGGAACAACCTTCAAGAGGAAGTATTTAAAGCGTCGTCAAAACAAAATTGTCAAATTTTTGAGGAACAAAAAAATAATACAAATAAAAATCAGCACCTGAGTTCCACACGTTAACGAGACCGCTGGTACGTTAGCATTTGTGATTTCATTTCAATAATAAGACAGAATCTGCTGCTGTCACTTTTTGATTTGCAAGAATATATATTAAAGAAAATAAGTTGTAGTACCACCGACGGCCACCAGGATAACTGACGCACAGTGTGGATGAAACAGTGTGTTTAAGGTCATTAATGATACGATACACCTGCAGACCTAATGAGAGGAGACTAACACCGTGGTGGTAGGAGTCAGGTGTGTGTGTGTGTGTGTGTGTGTGTGTGTGTGTGTGTGTGTGTGTGTGTGTGTGTGTGTTGATGGATGGAAACACGAGGAAACTGATCGATCGGTTCACCGACACGAGGCGACGCAATAATCTGCTCGTTTGTCGGCTTAACTGGGACACCGATACCGTTATCGACCGAAGTGTCAGCAGCACGAGGCCTCCATTAACCCGCCATCTGTCACACACACACACACACACACACACACACACACACACACACACACACACACACACACACACACACACACACACACACATCCTCTGACCTCAAATCAAACAGTCGCTGTGATAACAATTAAAATCTCGGCGATCTGTATGCAGATCTTGACAAACACGTCATTTAATTAGTTAATTAATCAGTTAATTGAATTTTTCCTTTCGTGTCCGAGACCTGAGTCGGTGACGACCTTTGACCTTTTCCCGATGACTCACAGGACTGAGAGCGGTCGCCGGTCAGCGGCTGCGACGGCACGCAGACGTTCGGTCACGTGAGGAAATAAGAAATAAAAACGTCCCAGCGAAACGATCGCGTGCGTCGCCTTGAACTGGAGCTTAAAGCAAATAACACAGGACGGACATTCTGCAGGCATTTTCATAATAATATTTAACAATGATTAATAATAATAATAATAATAATTTAAAAAAAGTTAAATGGCAAGATTAAATAAATGGCTCTTTTAATTTTGACTGACTTTTCCAGAATAAACTCAGATTTTTTAGATTAAATCAAATTCACATTACGAGTTTTGGTCCATTTTGCATAAATTCAGCCGCTTCTTTGAGGTTTGTGTCGTTTCTACTTCTGAACAGATCAAATTTTATGGTTTAATCTCTTCCAAAACTCGGATTTTTACGAGCACACCGTGTTTACGTGCTAATAAGAGAAATAACGATGTTCAATTTCTAGAAGTAAATGTGCTGAAGTCACTTTATTCCTGTCATGTAAAATAATACAAAATAAAAACAACTCGTAGTTTTTTCTGGTTAATTTGGGCCGAGAACTCGTAATCACAGACTGGAGATAAAAGAGTTCGTAGCTTCCGGCGGATGCAGAAGTGCCGTAAACTTGCGATACCACCAGGGGCCACAAGGGGCTCCCAAAGACCTACATTCAACTTGAAATACGAAGTCAATCAAATTTAACAAAATAAAATCATTTTGGTTTATAATTAATTACGGGATTGATTTCAGATGGACAAGAAGTACTTCAGCTGACAACACTGGAAAAAATGTATTGACTTCAAATTTTGTGAGGAGTTGAATGGGAGTCTGTGGATCCGGCCCCTAGTGGTTCTGGATGGTATTGCAGCTTAAGACACTCCCACATCGGCTTCGTTTTTCGGTAGCTACGTCCACTTTTATATCCAGTCTGTGGTCCGATCCTCTTCTTCGACTCTCCATCAGCTCTTTTACTACTAAATTAGGCTCCAGAGTTCAGTTGAAAGCTGCTTTTAGGGCTCCACATGTTTGGTGAATACGATATTAAAAACTAAAAAGTCTGAACTTTTTCCTCGTTGCAGACTCATTGTTTAAACTTCTCCCCTTCGGTCTGGTAACTTCTCAGGGAAAAAAAACAGTTTTACATGGAAACAGTGATTGAATTTTTTTTTTAGCTGAATAATGGCTCCGTCTGTCCAACACTGACTGAGCAGTGACGGAGGAGATTAATCCGTCGGGCCGCCGGAGGAAACGCTCAGTCTGCTCTCTCATTAGTCTTTAGGACCATTTAACTCCAAACCGGGGAGGAGGAACACGGGCCTCGCCGCCTCGCGGTGATTGATGCGTCCGATTACGTTCATAAAGTACTTTGAGAGGAGGTCGGTCGTGTCACGTATGAAGAAATGACTTACGGCAACCGGCTCCCTCAGACGGGAGCTTTTCGGCCGAGGAGTCGACGCCGTCGCCGAGACGAGCGCCGAGCGCGGCGAAAAAGAAAGTTAATATGTAATTTGCTGCGGTTTGTTAGGCGACCAAATTCAAAAAGAAGACGCTGAAGGAAATGCAGTGTGTTCGTCCTTAAAACCAGAGAGGATATTTCATCCCGCCAGAAAAATGACACGCACGACAATGCTGCTTCCTGAAGGAATAATACATCATTAAAATGTACAAAAAAAAAAAAAGACTGACCTCCGACTGCCCAAAAAGAGACGAGGAACGACAGGAAATTAAATTCTGTGTTTTTTTTGGTTGTTTTTTGTTTTTTTAAGACCTACGTGTGTATTCTGAGTGCTGTGACCTCTGACCTCTGACCTCACCACCGTGAATGTCCCAACATGGGTCGGTGACTGTAAATATGAAAACCCAAATGTTTTAGTTGTCTTGGCAGTCGTTTAATTTTTGTACAGTAACATTCAGTGTGTGTGTGTGTGTGTGTGTGTGTGTGTGTGTGTGTGTGTGTGTGTGTGTGTGTGTGTGCGATCCATCATGTTTTCATTCTCAAGGTCGCTCGGCCCCAAATTTAATTATGTCTCCGCTCTTATTAACAGGCACATTTTAAAAAGCTGGACGACAGTAATTAATTTTTTTTCGGACAGTCGTCTCACACACACGAACGTTAGCCTTTCCATCTCTGTGAGGACCGCTATTGATATAACACATTACGAGGCCTTTAACACCTGAAACCTGTCGGTTTGTGAACGTTATGAAGCCTCCAGTTCAGACTCTGGCTTTCACCATCTTGCTAGTTTGGAGCAGGAATTTATTTGGACGAGCTGGGGGAGGAGCCAGCGGTGGATCTGACCGATCTGATTGGAAACCTGACGATACTACGTCCCGCCCACCGATAGCTGTAACCTGACTGCACCGCAGGCCTGTCAATCAAACAGACACGCCCCCAAAAACAGGTCTTCTTGAATCTTCTTTTCTAATGAATGAGGGATTATTTTCAGATGGACCTCCAGAAAACTAAGAAGAAGGAGTGACTTTAGCTAACAACACCGAGATAACTGATGGACACATTTTATTCACTTTGGATTTGATGAGAGAAGTTGAATGGGAGTCTATGGAGCCGGAGGCTTTTTGGAGCCGACCTCTAGTGGCACTCGCTGGTATTGCAGCTGAAGACTCTTCTGGATCAGAACCATTTTACAGACCTGGAAGCTAAAGTTAAACAGAGGAAACCAAAAGAGACGCAGACTTCGGGATCGTTATGACGTCATGACATCACATCATGACATCACGTCTGATTCTCCTGTTAGTTACGCAATAACAAGTAGGATTAACATTCATTTAATCTGTAGGTGTGCAGCACAAAGTAGCAAATAACAACAATAAACACTAAATGGACAAAAAAATGTTTTCACAAAAATCAAGGAAACATGATGAAACCCTGAGATTTAGTTTTCACATCAACGATATTAAAGCGACCGCGAGTGTTTCTTATTCCCTGATGGGAAGCGACTGTAAACGCGTCCTGGATGTTTACTCAAGTCTCTCCGTGAAACCTCCCGAACAAAAAAAAAACCGAAAACACAAACCAAACAAGAGGCCCAGTTCACCATGTTTGACTTGGAGATTTACGGAGAGCTAATTAACACTAATGCCGCTAATTACAGCGGCCGTGTTTGCTCTGCGGGGATCACAGGGACGCCTGATTAAAGGAGTAATCCACCCAAAAAAAAAAAGCACACAAGACTGCAGCGTGTTTGCCTTCGTCTGAGGAAATATTGGAGGTTTCTGTCGGTAAATATACCTTCTGGTGGAAACGTCGGACTGCGCACACACTCACGGGGATATTCAGCATTACATTAGGATTTCCGTCGGGATCAGATTCAGCGTCGCAAAGAAGACAAAAGAAGTGAGATTTTTCAGACGTGCAGCGTCTTTAAATGATGGGATTTATTTTTTTTTTTTTTCCATTTCATCTTTTGCTGATTTTTCCTACGTAAAAGTTGGTCAAAATTAATGTCCATCGACACCATCTGCCGTGTTTTTTAAAAAAAAAATAGGTTTCAAACTAAATATTACATCAACTCTGCTAGAGTCTCTTACGGTGTTTGTTTTTGTACAATTTAACAGTAAAATGTTAACTTTAGTTTTACAAAAGTACCGCCGGAAGGAGCTGGACGGCGATGAAGCGACAAGCCGGGCGAGGTTGTTTACAGTGGCGTTCACATGTCAAGAGGGGGCGGGGCTTCAATGTCCAAAGACCGAGGGTCAGGAGACACCAGGTGGGTTTTCTTCTTTGACGTTGGCGGGAGTTGTGTCACCGTGAATTCGTCCCCCAAATCTTGTCAGATTGTTGGCCGACCCCCCTGATTAGTTTCACCTGTCCCTCGTTGTCCTTCCCTCCCTGGTGTTTTAAGTCGGTGTCTGAGGGTCAGACCGTCAACACGAGTTCTACTGTGACATTACCTGCAAACCACCTGAACTGTGGCGCCATGGCAACAGGGTTCTCCAACATGACACCCGCTCACAAAGACTCACGGAGAAGTTGATGCTCATCACAACATCACCCTAAAGTCGGTGCTTGAAATTTATTTTGTACTAATGCAATTTAACACTAGTGAGATTTGACGGTTTAAAAGAATCAAACTTTTTTTGATTCTTTACACCACTTACCCATGATGCATCAGTAGCCCTTTAGTTTTACGATTGTTTTAAATTTGTTTGACGACATCTAGCCACCCCAGTTTGAAACGCGCAATGTTCCTGGATTGTTTTTTTCCCCATGACGTTCTTAATAAAAGATTGCAGAACGTTCTCTAAAACCATTTTAGGAAAGAATGTTGTAAAGTAAATTCTCCGACTCTAAAATAAAGACCATCAGGGAACATTGAAAACAACTTGCTACTGAAAACAGGGCATCATGATGACACAATAATATTTTTTGGAGAACGCTGTCCTACTCCTTATAAAATTTTGGGGAAAAAAACCTGACAAGAACATTGCGTAATATTCTGTGAAGTAAAACCGTCGTCACAAACACAAACCAGCTGAAACAACACAGACACACAAACATTAAAAGGTCGTCCTTTATTTTACGGTACCGAACAAATCAAATCAAATAAAAGGTGACTGTAAAAATCACCTGTTGCGTCGTTTTCTGCGAGCCGGCCCAGATTACATCACGCGAACGCGCTAATCGAAGCTTTTTTTTTTTCTAAATCTCCAAATTAAACCCACAAACAAATAATTACTTGAGTCAACGAGGACAATTAATCTGCGCGAGGCCCTCCGAGGACCCGAATCTGCATATTGAACGAGCCGATTATCATAACGGTGAGAGACGGAGGAAGAGCCGCTGCAGGAGCTCTAATCAGCTGTTTAACCTCCGACAGAAACACTCAGCGATTAAACACTCGGCCGGTAACGAGTCGCACGCGTCATCGATCAGGAAGCGTTTCATCCGTTTGATTCAGTCGGAAGGAGGATTTTCACTCTGTTACATTGAAAATATATATATATATATATATATATATATAACAAAAAAACAATCTGGATTTTACGTTTTTAATTCGCCACAAGTTACAGAGAAGAGTTCTGGAAAAACTCTCGTTAAACAGTTACTTAAAAAAATAAATAAATAAAAAGTCGTGTTGTTTAATAGGAAAGAGTTTTTGAATTAAAATGTAAATTTGGGATATAAATATATACGTGAATGTAACTATTAAGGTTTTATTTATGACTTGAAAAGCATTTTGCGTCTCTTTGTTGTTGTTTTGTCTCTTCGTTGTTGTTTTGTGTCTCTGAAGACATTTTGAGTCTCTTTGAGGACATTTTGAGTCTCTGAGGTTTCTTTTTCTTTTTTGTCTCTCTCTGGTGGTTTTGTGTTTTTCTGAATCCATCATCATCACCGACTGAACACCTCGAACACCAGCAGTCTTCATTTTTAATCCTTTCCCTTTTCGACCCCCCCCCTCCCTCCTCCCCTCCTCCTCCAGAGGTCAGAGGTCAGCAGAGCGGTTGGCTAAACAGATCTGTTCATTAGCAAATATCCGCTCACAGCGCTCAGCGGCGACATCCATCACAGGGAAGCACTAACCTGCAGCAGCCGGAGAGCGAACCTCCACCTGCGGGTTAAACATGGCGTTCACGGTTCACGGCGTCGTGTGTCTCCGTAACATGTGACGAGCGCGTCGCAGGCACAGACCCACTGGGAAAAAAACAACAACAAGAGATCGAAAAAGGCAAACGTCAAATGCCGCTTTGTCTTCGAATTAAAAATGAATTCTTTACTCGGAAATATATAAAAGGTAAAGTGAGTTATTTATTGCGGGTGCGTTGGAGACGTTAGACTATTCAAGGTCATTCAGTGTCTTTACGGGACCTTTTTCCTATATTTGTGGTTGTTTTTTTGTCTCTTCAAGGTCATTTAGCGTCTCATTATGCTAGTTTTGTGTCTTTGCAGTCACTTTGTGTCTCTTTGTAGTAGTTCTGTCTCTTAAGATTATTTTCTATCTGTTTGCAGTCATTTTGTGTCTTTTTGTAATTGTTTTGTGTCTCTGTGGTCCCTTTGTGTCTTTGAGGGCATTTTTTATTTTTTTGTGTCTGAGGACCTTTTTTATTTTTCTATTGTTGTTTTGTGTCTCTGTGGTCCTTTCGTGTCTTTGAGGACCTTTTTCTGTCATTGTTTTGTGTCTCTGTGGTCCTTTCGTGTCTTTGAGGACCTTTTTCTGTCATTGTTTTGTGTCTCTGTGGTCCTTTTGTGTCTTTGAGGACCTTTTTCTGTCATTGTTTGTGTCTCTGGTCCTTTTGTGTCTTTGAGGACCTTTTTCTGTCATTGTTTTGTGTCTCTGTGGTCCTTTTGTGTCTTTGAGGACCTTTTTCTGTCATTGTTTGTGTCTCTGGTCCTTTTGTGTCTTTGAGGACCTTTTTCTGTCATTGTTTTGTGTCTCTGTGGTCCTTTTGAGGACCATTTGTGTGTATTCGTGGTTGTTTTGCATCTCTACAAGGTCATTTTGTGTCATATTACAGTAGTTTTGTTCATCCTCGCAGTCATTTTGTAGTTGTTTTGTGTTTGTCTGTGGTCCTTTTGCGTGTCTTTGAGGACCTTTTTTTGTGTATTTGGGGTCATTTTTTGTGTCATCACAGTAGTTCTGTGTCTCTTAAGATTATCTATTCTTTGCGGTCGTTTTGTGTCCTACAAATTAGTTCTTTGATTTTCAATAATAAGAATTAATCCACTTCATAGAGAAGCTCTCTGATACTTTAGGTTCATATTACAGTTAGAGTGAAATCCGTCCTGACAGATATTTTGGACCCAGAGTGGAAAAAGTGATCAAAACCATCCATTTTTTAAATTATTTTTGTATAAAGATTATATTATTTTCAATATATAAACTTGTTTTAAAACAAGTCTGAAATGTTTAGTGATGAAGGAGCTGAAAGGATGATTCAGAGAAGAGCTGATTTTAAATTGTTTTATGTTTTGCTGCCATCTAGTGGTTCTACTTCTAAAATCTAGTTTTAACCAGTCAAGCAGCCGCCAAATCACCCACAACTTTTAAATCGCTGTTTAATAAGTCTTACCTGCCTGATCGATGAACACCTTTCAACAGGTAAGTCCTCCTTCTGCTGTCGGTCTGCTCCCCTGCTGGTGGGTGTTTTTTCCCGCGCTTTTCTGGTTCGAACAAAGGCCGTTTCAATCAGCTCTCAAATAGGAGCATCGCAGGACGACTGTGGATGACGTCATAGCCATGTGATTACCGCGCGTCAATTTAGATTTTAATTTTCTCTTTAAAAATAGGCTGTTTTTTTTGTTTGTTTGTTTGTTTGTTTTTTACATTGTGTGACAGGTTTGTATTTGGTAATGAGTAAGAAAATAAAATCCCCAAAAATGGTTTTTATTCAGACTCTCTCGCTGCATCAAATTAACGTAATTCGCAACAGGAAGAAGACGCTTACCTTTCACAATAAAGGCACAACCTAATTTTTTCCAAGGCGCTTTGGAGTTCAACACCATTTACTAAATCACCACGTCACCATTATATATTTATCACTATAGACTGTAAATTTATCACGTCAGAATCCTGTTGAATTGCTGATTCAATATCATTAACTTCCTTTTCATCATTTTGTGAGTAAATACATTTGTAAATATCAATAAGGTTAAAAAAATATGAGATGAAAAGCCAGAAATATTGTAGGTTACAGTGACAGTAGATTAATCAACTTGTTGAAGTTCAAATTAGAGGAAAATTATAAGATATTTAAAAAGAAGATCAAGAAAATGAAATATGAATAAAATATTCAAAAATGTTAGAAAAATATGAATAAAATGTGGAAAAATACCTCAAAAATTAACAAAATGCTATAAATTTGTCAGCCTCATTATAGTATGAAATGAGATAAAGTTTTAATGAAATGCTATTAAAATAATTTGTTTTTATTTGCCAGCTTTCTTGCCATCTTAAATGTATAGCTTTGCTGTATATGTGCCTGTTATATTTGTTCATGTTCTTTGTTTACGATTTTTATGATGGTATAATTTAGTAGTATTAATGTAAAAAAAAAAAAGAAGAAGTTTTATTGGCCCACTGTAAAGGATGTGTAATAATATGTTTAATTTAAAATGTAATATAGTTTTGGAAGTCAGACACTTAAACCACAAGTCCACAATACAACCTGCGGTAGTAAAACCGGAAGTTATTAGAACTAGTAGTAGTAGTTGTAAACTAGTCGGGTCAGAACCTGGACGGGTTTTATTTTGAAAACTCTAAACGGAAGTCTCGTTGTCTCTCTCTCTTGTTGTGGAGGGAAGCAGCTAAGTTAGCATCGTTAGCTTCGTTAGCTCCGGCGTGTTTGTAGGATCGTCCCGCTCTCGTCTCTGTCGTTCGTTTCGTTGCAGTTGTTTCCAACATGGCGTACCAGCTGTACAGGAACACCACCCTGGGAAACAGCCTGCAGGAGAGTCTGGACGAGCTCATTCAGGTGACACCGACCGACCGCGAAGCACCGAGACACCGGCGGACGCTTTCTGTGCTCCGCCGCTAGCCGACGTTAGCAGGCTTGCTAACGGCACAAGCTGCGGCCAACGACGCTTAGCTTAGCGGGCTAACTTAGCATTGTTAGCTGCTAACAGGCTAATGTTAGCTGCGGTTTGTTTTTCTACCGTAAATATCGTTTTTTAAGTATTTTTTTCGCATCTATGGCGCTAAAAAGTTACGATCTGCTGTAGTTTAATTAGCGACAGTTGTAACAACGCAAATCTGCAGCTGAAAAGTAAAAAAGGCCAGAAAGTTTAAAGTCTAAAACTAATGTTTAAAGATTCACTTTGTCATCGGGATTCCTCGATGAACAGATGTGATCATGTTTTATTAACAGATGTGATCATGTTTTATTAACAGATCATGTTTTATTAACAGATGTGATCATGTTTTATTAACAGTGATCATGTTTTATTAACAGATGTGATCATGTTTTATTAACAGTGATCATGTTTTATTAACTGATGTGATCATGTTTTATTAACACTGATCATGTTTTATTAACAGATGTGATCATGTTTTATTAACAGTGATCATGTTTTATTAACAGATGTGATCATGTTTTATTAACAGATGTGATCATGTTTTATTAACAGTGATCATGTTTTATTAACAGATGTGATCATGTTTTATTAACTGATGTGATCATGTTTTATTAACAGTGATCATGTTTTATTAACAGTGATCATGTTTTATTAACACTGATCATGTTTTATTAACTGTGATCATGTTTTATTAACAGATGTGATCATGTTTTATTAACAGATGTGATCATGTTTTATTAACAGTGATCATGTTTTATTAACTGTGATCATGTTTTATTAACAGATGTGATCATGTTTTATTAACACTGATCATGTTTTATTAACTGTGATCATGTTTTATTAACAGATGTGATCATGTTTTATTAACTGATCATGTTTTATTAACAGTGATCATGTTTTATTAACACTGATCATGTTTTATTAACAGATGTGATCATGTTTTATTAACAGATGTGATCATGTTTTATTAACTGATCATGTTTTATTAACAGTGATCATGTTTTATTAACACTGATCATGTTTTATTAACTGTGATCATGTTTTATTAACAGATGTGATCATGTTTTATTAACAGTGATCATGTTTTATTAACACTGATCATGTTTTATTAACTGTGATCATGTTTTATTAACAGATGTGATCATGTTTTATTAACTGATCATGTTTTATTAACAGTGATCATGTTTTATTAACACTGATCATGTTTTATTAACACTGATCATGTTTTATTAACAGTGATCATGTTTTATTAACACTGATCATGTTTTATTAACTGTGATCATGTTTTATTAACAGATGTGATCATGTTTTATTAACAGTGATCATGTTTTATTAACACTGATCATGTTTTATTAACTGTGATCATGTTTTATTAACAGATGTGATCATGTTTTATTAACTGTGATCATGTTTTATTAACTGATGTGATCATGTTTTATTAACAGTGATCATGTTTTATTAACACTGATCATGTTTTATTAACAGTGATCATGTTTTATTAACACTGATCATGTTTTATTAACTGTGATCATGTTTTATTAACAGATGTGATCATGTTTTATTAACACTGATCATGTTTTATTAACAGATCATGTTTTATTAACAGATGTGATCATGTTTTATTAACAGATCATGTTTTATTAACACTGATCATGTTTTATTAACAGTGATCATGTTTTATTAACAGATGTGATCATGTTTTATTAACAGTGATCATGATCATGTTTTATTAACTGTGATCATGTTTTATTAACAGTGATCATGTTTTATTAACAGATGTGATCATGTTTTATTAACAGTGATCATGTTTTATTAACAGATGTGATCATGTTTTATTAACAGTGATCATGTTTTATTAACAGATGTGATCATGTTTTATTAACAGATGTGATCATGTTTTATTAACAGTGATCATGTTTTATTAACAGATGTGATCATGTTTTATTAACACTGATCATGTTTTATTAACAGATGTGATCATGTTTTATTAACAGATGTGATCATGTTTTATTAACAGTGATCATGTTTTATTAACATGTTTTATTAACAGTGATCATGTTTTATTAACAGATGTGATCATGTTTTATTAACAGATGTGATCATGTTTTATTAACAGATGTGATCATGTTTTATTAACAGATGTGATCATGTTTTATTAACAGATGTGATCATGTTTTATTAACAGTGATCATGTGATCATGTTTTATTAACAGATGTGATCATGTTTTATTAACAGATCATGTTTTATTAACAGATGTGATCATGTTTTATTAACAGATGTGATCATGTTTTATTAACAGATGTGATCATGTTTTATTAACAGATGTGATCATGTTTTATTAACATGTTTTATTGTGATCATGTTTTATTAACAGATGTGATCATGTTTTATTAACAGATGTGATCATGTTTTATTAACAGTGATCATGTTTTATTAACAGATGTGATCATGTTTTATTAACAGATGTGATCATGTTTTATTAACAGTGATCATGTTTTATTAACATGTGATCATGTTTTATTAACATGTGATCATGTTTTATTACTGATCATGTTTTATTAACAGATGTGATCATGTTTTATTAACAGATGTGATCATGTTTTATTAACAGATGTGATCATGTTTTATTGATCATGTTTTATTAACATGTGATCATGTGATCATGTTTTATTAACAGATGTGATCATGTTTTATTAACAGATGTGATCATGTTTTATTAACATGTTTTATTGTGATCATGTTTTATTAACAGATGTGATCATGTTTTATTAACAGTGATCATGTTTTATTAACATGTGATCATGTTTTATTAACAGATGTGATCATGTTTTATTAACATGTGATCATGTTTTATTAACAGATCATGTTTTATTGATCATGTTTTATTAACAGATGTGATCATGTTTTATTAACAGTGATCATGTTTTATTAACAGTGATCATGTTTTATTAACAGATGTGATCATGTTTTATTAACAGTGATCATGTTTTATTAACAGATCATGTTTTATTAACAGATGTGATCATGTTTTATTAACAGTGATCATGTTTTATTAACAGATGTGATCATGTTTTATTAACAGATGTGATCATGTTTTATTAACAGATGTGATCATGTTTTATTAACAGATGTGATCATGTTTTATTAACAGATGTGATCATGTTTTATTAACTGATCATGTTTTATTAACAGTGATCATGTTTTATTAACAGATGTGATCATGTTTTATTAACAGATGTGATCATGTTTTATTAACAGATCATGTTTTATTATGTGACATGTTTTATTAACAGTGATCATGTTTTATTAACAGTGATCATGTTTTATTAACAGTTTTATTGTGATCATGTTTTATTAACAGATGTGATCATGTTTTATTAACAGATGTGATCATGTTTTATTAACAGATGTGATCATGTGATCATGTTTTATTAACAGTGATCATGTTTTATTAACAGATGTGATCATGTTTTATTAACAGATGTGATCATGTTTTATTAACAGATGTGATCATGTTTTATTAACAAATGTGATCATGTTTTATTAACAGATCATGTTTGATCATGTTTTATTGTGATCATGTTTTATTAACAGATTGTGATCATGTTTTATTAACAGATGTGATCATGTTTTATTAACTGATCATGTGATCATGTTTTATTAACAGATGTGATCATGTTTTATTAACAGATGTGATCATGTTTTATTAACAGATGTGATCATGTTTTATTAACAGTGATCATGTTTTATTAACAGATGTGATCATGTTTTATTAACATGTTTTATTAACAGATGTGATCATGTTTTATTAACATGTTTTATTGTGATCATGTTTTATTAACAGATGTGATCATGTTTTATTAACAGATGTGATCATGTTTTATTAACAGATGTGATCATGTTTTATTAACAGATGTGATCATGTTTTATTAACAGATGTGATCATGTTTTATTAACAGATCATGTTTTATTAACAGTGATCATGTTTTATTAACAGTGATCATGTTTTATTAACAGATGTGATCATGTTTTATTAACAGATGTGATCATGTTTTATTAACATGTTTTATTAATCATGTTTTATTAACAGTGATCATGTTTTATTAACAGATCATGTTTTATTAACAGTGATCATGTTTTATTAACAGATGTGATCATGTTTTATTAACAGTGATCATGTTTTATTAACAGATGTGATCATGTTTTATTAACAGATGTGATCATGTTTTATTAACAGATGTGATCATGTTTTATTAACAGTGATCATGTTTTATTAACAGATGTGATCATGTTTTATTAACAGATGTGATCATGTTTTATTAACAGATGTGATCATGTTTTATTAACAGATCATGTTTTATTAACAGATGTGATCATGTTTTATTAACAGATCATGTTTTATTAACAGATGTGATCATGTTTTATTAACAGTGATCATGTTTTATTAACAGATGTGATCATGTTTTATTAACAGTGATCATGTTTTATTAACTGATCATGTTTTATTAACAGATGTGATCATGTTTTATTAACAGTGATC